>NW_026705293.1:600000-840901 GCF_029867415.1 Vicia villosa | reverse complement strand
CACTTCTACAATTTACTCCCAAAATGATTGTAAACCTCGTCTCTCACCTCCTCCACCGAGTCAAGCAAACGTCCTGCCTATAGAATGGGACCTATGTGATTAATTCTTCTTTTATCATTCATCGCCTTATGGAAGAAACCTGTATTAGCATCTCCTTTTTTAATCCATCTCAATCTCGATATTTGTAAGATCATGTTTCTTTAATTCTCAAATTCCTCCAAATACGACCAGACGCTTCCTTCCTCTTTTCAAGATTCCCAATTATCAAATATCGGAATCCCCCTCCAATCTCTCATCGGCCAAATTTATATCCAAAACTCCATCTTTCACCTCCAAGTCAAACAACCTAAAAACTTCCTTATTCCACGACCTAAGCTTGTCCTTTAAAAGCCTAAAATTTTCTTTAAGCACAAAATCACCTCTTCCGTTTACTTTTAAAGTATGCCACTCTTTCTCCACAAAAGGAAGAAAGCTATTGAAAGTTAACCATTCGTTGTTAAAATTTGAATGGTTTAGGACCCCAATTAATGTTATCCGTCATAATTCAACCGAACAATGATCTGAAATGTCCATATCTCCAATCAACTGTCCATAACTCCCAAATCTATTAATCACATTATCCGATAGGAGGAATCAATCGATTCTACGCACCGACTTCCCATCTCCACTGAACCAAGAAAATCGGTTCCCTTTACACGGAATATCCACCAATTCACTTTTGTTAATGAATTCCGCAAACAAATCCACTTCATTATGTTTAACAACCACCGAACTCCCTTTCTTCTCCTTACTGTTTTTAATAGTATTGAAATCTCCTCCTATAATTCACTCTCCATCTTTGAAAGAATGCTCAATACCAACTAATCATTCTACATAGTTCTTTTTTTTTTGTGTAAGCAAGAATTTCATATATGGGAGAACTAAGGGTTCTCCAAACCTTGATACACAAGAGCGGGAACTAGTCCGACAAAAAGACAAAATTACAAACCAATTCCTATTACGACATAAAATTACAAAGGGGTCTTTGCAAAAGTCGTAAAAATTGCAATTGGAATAAGCAATGTCGCCATTGGAAGGCCACCTCCACACCAAAAACTTTATATTCCAAACTATATTGTTTATATTCCACTTATCATTCCTAAAACAAAAACCATTTCTTGTTAACCAAATACTCCAACAAACGGCAAGCGAAAACACCCCCAATTTACCGTCTTTAATTCCCTTTCTCCGTCCGATGAGAAACCATTCCATAAAAGAAGACATTCCCTCCCTCCTCTCTCCGATCCGGAAAATCCAACCAAACACCAATTTCCCTCCAAACAACTTTGATCACAACACATTTAAAGAAAATATGATCTTTTTCTTCCAAGTGCGTGTTACAAAAAATGCAATTTAAACTAGAATTAGAAGAAGCAAAAGAAATACCTCTATACACTAAAAGATCTTTAGTGGGTAGCCTATTCACAAAAAGCCTCCAAGCAAAAGCTTTAATCTTAAAAGGGACCTCCAATTTCCAAACAATTTCCAAAGCCTCCTCAAACCTTTTGGATGGACCAAACGGAGTACGAAAAGAAACATACCGGTGGTAACACGAAGCTACCGAAAACATTTTTTCCGACTCAAGACTCCAACTCACGGAATCTCTACCACCTTTCAACCTCCCAAAATCCTCAAGGAGGGACCGGAGCACTCCCAACTCCGATTCTAAACCCGCTTGCACCACTTCCTCCTCCGAAATTCCTAGATCACCCCAAAACCATTCCTCCTCTCGCCAACCTCCCATAGCCACAAGGGACACTTTTTTAAGAGACGAAAGCTCAAAAAAGATCCGGAAAGTTATCCTTCAAAGAAATATTATTTAACCAAACTACTTCCCAAAAAGGTGTAGCAAAACCATTTCCCACGACAAAACTAAAATTGGAAGAGAAAGGGTCCTTTTGGACCGGAGTAGAAAATACCAACCTTTAATAAGTCGCACCACCAAAAGGAAAAAGAAATAGGCTTGAAAGAATCTCCACCGGTTAAAAGCATGCATACACACATCTCCATAACGGGGTTTTAACACCTCATGCCACAAAGATCCTCCTTCTTGCGCTATCCTCCATTTCCATTTATTCAAAAGTGCCGAATTGAAATCTTTTATATCTTTAATAGCCAAACCTCCCTTGGAGTAAGGTAAAGTCACCTCATTCCAACTAACCCAATGAATGCTTCTTTTTTCAACCACCCCTCCCCATAAAAAGTTGGCTTGAATCTTGGTGACTTCTTTAACCACTTTAGACGGCATCTTGTAAAAAGACATGATGAAAATAGATAAAGAGCTCAATATAGATTTCAAAAGAGTAATCCTACCTCCAAGATTAAGAAAACGATGACTCCACCCCTTTAAACGATTCCTCATCTTCTCCATAAGAGGTAGCCAAGTAGCCTCCTTCCTAGGATTACAACCAATAGGAACACCAAGAAAAATAAAGTTTCTATCTTCGATTTTTCAAGAGAGGTACAAAGAAGCGGCCTCCAAAAATTGAGTCGGAATATTAATCCCTATTAGTTTTCTTTTGTGAAAATTTATGCCTAAGCCCGAAACAAGCTCAAAAGCCCTCAACACAATTTTTAAAGCCTTTATGTGTTTCCAAGAGCCTTTACCAACTAAAAGGGTGTCATCCGCAAATTGAAGAATGTCAACGGCACATCTTCTATTTAGCACTAAACCTTCGTATTCACCAACTTCAATAGACTTTCTAACCAATCTAGAAAGGGCCTCCGTCACAAGAACAAAAAGAAACGGAGATAAAGGATCGCCTTGCCTTAAACCTCTCTTAACCTCAAACTCATTGGTAGGACTCCCATTAACCACCACCGACATGTCACTTTTAAAAACCAACAACTCCATCCAATTTCTCCATTTAGCACCGAAACCCATCTTAACCAACATACCCCGCAAAAACTCCCAAGAGACCTTGTCGTAAGCCTTTTCAAAATCAACTTTGAAAAGGAAGCAAGACATACCTTCCTTTCGAGCATAGTCCACCACTTCATTAGCAACCAAAACGCCATCAAGCAAATGCCTACCCCGAACGAAAGCACTTTGACAATGAGAAACTAAAGAATTCAACACCACTTTAAGCCTACCCGCCAAAACTTTAGCCATAATTTTGTACATGCACCCTACCAAGCAAATCGGTCTATAATCATCTAAGCATAAAGGATTAGGAGATTTCGGGACCAAAGCCAAAAAAGAAGAAGTCACCGCTTTTGATAATTCCTCTCCCACAAAGAAATGCTCAAAATACCTTAAAAAATCTTCTTTAAGAAAAGACCAACATCTCCTAATGAACAAGAAGGAAAAACCATCCGGCCCCGGGCTTTTAGTTCCTCCACAACACTTTAATGCCTCCTTAAGTTCTTCCTCATGAAAAGGTCTTTCAAGCCAAAGACTATCCACCCCGCTCAACTTATCAAAACAAATACCGTCTAACGTTGGAAACTCCCCTTCCTCCTCTTCGAACTTTTTTGAAAAATGAAGCGCTACAAAATCTTTAATATCTTTAACCGATTCGATCATACCTTCCGGAGAATTAAAAGGCCCTATGTGGTTGAATCTTCTTTTTTCCTTCATAACTTTGTGAAAGAAACCGCTATTGGAATCACCTTCCTTCATCCACTTCATGTTGGCTTTTTGAACTAACATGTTTTATTTAATCCTCAATTTCGTCCAAAAACGACTCGTAGCTTCCTTCCTATTGAATAAAATATCCGAGTTTATAAGCTCATCTCCCGTTTCCAACAAAACATCACCATTATTAATAGCACTAACTTCGTCTTGAATTTCCAAGTCCATCCTCCCAAAAACCTCTTTATTCCACCTTTTAAGACTATTTTTAAGAAGGAAAAGCTTTTGTTTTAGCACATAATCCCCTCTCCCAACCACTCTAAAACTCTTCCACTCGTTTTCCACGAAAGCATAAAAGGAAGCACATGAAAACCATTCATTGTTGAACTTAAACGGTTTAGGACCCCAATTGTTTTTGTCTACTTCCAACCAAACCGGACAATGATCCGACACATCCCTCTCCCCCACCAATTGACCAACCACGCCCCAATCATTCACCACTTTATCCGAGACAAGAAATCTATCGATTCTACTCATCGATCTACCATCTCCGCTATACCAAGTGAACTTTTTTCCTTTACAAGGAACATCTACTAATCTTGACTCTACTATGAAATCCGCGAACCCACTAACATCTTGACTATTAGAAACCGCCCCTCTTCCCTTCCGCTCACTCCTATCCTTGACCGCATTAAAATCACCACCTATGATCCACTCTCCGTCTTTCCAAGTATCTTTCAAGTCTAAAATCTTCCGCCATAAAATTCTCTTCTTAGAAGCTTCACAAGACGAGTACACATTCAATAAGTAAAAAAATTTATTGTCTTTGTAAAACTTGATACCAAGATACCCCTCCCCTTTAAAACTAAAGATAACCTCAAGAGCTTTCTCCTTCCATAACGTCAAAATACCTCCCGACCTCCCCGACGAGTTAGAAAAGGAGAAACCAATATCGCCACCACACCAAAAGCTTTTCGCCACAAAATCTTGTAATTCTCTAATCTTTGTCTCTTGAATCAAGAAAACATCCGCCTTGCTTTTAGAAATCAAAGAATTAATTCTCTTCCTTTTCAAAGCATTGCCACCCCCTCTAATATTTAATGTTCCGATAATCATGGAACACTAAATTTAGACCCCGACAAACAACCTTTTTTCAATACCGCTTGTTTATTCAACAAATCAATTCTTTTAACTACTTCGGACTTCTCCCCTTTGTGAGTGACCCCCAAAGACTCCATCGCCTTCCACACCTTAGAACTTTCTTCGCCCAACAATTCATTCCATTGCCTACGATTGTTCCTCTCGATGTCGCTACTACCGCTAAAATTACCATAGAAACAGCCCCTGCCCATACTGCAATCACTCGGTTCAGCATGCAAAGGGAGGCTAACAGCTCCGCTCTTACTTTTGATACCGCTACTTCCAGCTTGTAAGACATTGCCAGTAGCTGAGGATGCGCGTCAATGCACTACCGGTTTCTTGTCGCCTGCCAACAAACCTTTCCATTTGTGTCTGTTAACCTTCCTTAAAGCTCTGTGGTGAAGCGAGCCTGTTATCTCCGACATGTTCTTGAAAGCCATCTTTTTTAATCTACGTTTCTTCCTCTCATTAAAAGCGGTGATGGCCTTATCAAAAGATCCAATGGTGCTTGCTGCCAAAGGAACAACAACATTAATACCACTCACTCCCTTCAGCAAGTTTTCTCCATCACCTTGAATACTGCCAGACGCCTTCCGAGAAACACCAGCAGCGCTGGTCAAAACCCGAGTGATGGGAACTACAGTCCCAGAACTGCCACTGTCTTCGACAGCCCCCTCAACAGACCCATGAGATTCCGCCAGTAAAAATGACTTAGCCTGCCCCTCCACACCTACTGAAAGCCCCTCATCAACAGGGACCAAGACTGTAGCCTCCTCTGCTGGCCTCGCTAAACCAACAACATTCGAGTCGGTGTCTCTCTCCGCTACCACCTTCCGAGCCTCTGAAAACTCCACATTTCTGCTACAAGAAAATTCTTGAATCTCATCCTCCTCCTCTTCTAAATCAAAAGCCGCTGCAGCCTCCAATGAGGACGAAATCGAGTCAGAACCTGAAATATAATCACTTCCCGAAACAGAGCTAGAAGAAAAGCTGCCCATCTCTTCCCTAAGCACCAAAGAATAATCCCTGTTGTCCACCTGAAGCGATAACCTCTCTTGCAATGAATAATCCAACGGCACTGATAAACGAATCCTTGCTACATGACGAGCGTCACCAGATATCGAATTAACGTCCAAAGCCAAGAAAGAGCCTAAAAAATTTGCAAGATCTACAAAAAACTCTTCCCTCCAAACATGTAAGGGCACCCCATAGATCCTAATCCACATTGGCCTTACAACATCCACCGTATCCTCCGTCCACGCGGTAACATTCTCGAAGCAATTCCTCCACCAAGACTCCCCCTCCTTTATGAAGTTCTCTATGGTCCCCTCTACGGTTTCTTCCAATAAGCATAGAGAATCACCAAGAGGAGTGGCTTTAACATTATAGTAACCCTCCATCTCTATCTTGGTTTGCATACCATAAGATGACCCTAAAATCTTCACTTTCCCCACAAACGCCTTGCGAAACCTTTTCTTATCTTCCTCCGAAGAGTTATAACAAAACGGAGGCTTCTCAACTAACGACGACACGCCATTCTCCAAATTGTTAAGCACCGCATCCACAAACGTCTTCTTCCCGTCCCTGGTCCGGTTCTCGATACCTCCACCTGTATTTAAAACCGGATGACGAGAACCACTGCAAAAAGCAGAATCCTTAAAAGCACCACTTTAAAAACCCCTTCTAACACCGAACCTACCACCAGCCACCGGAGCTCTACGATCAAACCTTGGTTCATTTGCATGAATTTTCCTCCCACCTATTTGCACATTGTCTAATCTAACGGCTAACAGGCGCGGCTCCTGCACCTCCACAAACCTCGCGAAACCAAACCGTTTCCCCACCTTGTTTCTTCTAGGAGCAATCGAAACTTCAACGACTTTGCCTATGCAACCAAACATACCAAATAAGTCTTCCGCCCTCGTAGAGTCTGGAAACTCAGAAATATAGAACGAAAAAATCTCCCCCAAACCGATTCTGTCCAAAGCTTTGTAAGGGAAAGAATCTCAGGCAGGGGACCATTTCCTAAAAATGTTCTTCTTAGCTTCAGACCATAAACCCTTGCACATCTTAACTATGAAAAACACCTTCACCCAAAAGCACCAGCCCAGAAGACAAAGATAATACAAAAGATCTAGAACCCACAAAGAAACCTAACCTGAAGAATAGTAGATCAAACAGAAAAATAGCAAAAGATAAACAAACCGAAAACGCCCAGCAAACACCAACAGACCAAAGAAAAGAAGCTCAGATATCAAAAGCCCCAAATCAACTACTCTACCAAGGTCCCTGATCCTAAGATCAGGAATTTAAACCGAAGATAGAGAAGAAAAGATGGAGAAACCCTTAATATCTAGAGCTTAACGCCGGCGAAGAAGCCCTAAAACGGGGCTACCACCGGGGAGCGCATCGGACCACCGTGAGTCACTTTCTTGCCTTTTTTTCCCTCTTCTTGATAATGAGAATACTAAAATATATTCATAATTCAATGATGAGTTTGAAGGTATAGTTCTCTTGTTATAATGGATCTACAATATTATCATTTAATTTATTAATTAATGATAGATAAATTCATTTTACCTTCCAAAATAAAATTTACATTTTATATAAATCATTCCTTTTTTATATATTAAAAGAAAATTCATAAAATTTGATATGATTAACATTATCTTTAAAAGAATATTATCTTTAAAAATCATTAAAATAATAATAAAAGTATATATCGGTTTCTTTTAACTTTAAAATAACTAACTTTTGTATTGTAAAATTATTTTATGAAAGCATTTTATAAAATATTAAAAAAAATTAAAAATTATTTTTTATAAATGAAAAGATTAATTTTGACGATTAAAACATGTTCAAAATCTTACTTTGCTTATAAATATTGTAACTCAATATTATTTTTTTATGAAAACCTATTTTAAAAATTTTACAAATTTAATTAATTTTTTAAAATTGTAATCTCCAAATAAAAAATTATAGAAAATATTGAAAAATTTAAAATAATAATTTAAATTTATATTTAATAATTATTTATAAACTTTTTAAAAATAAAAATATACAACACCATACAAATTATTTATAAAAATTTGAAACAAACAAATTCTATATACTTATTTTAAAAAAAAATGAAACAAACTAGAGCTATTAATATTAACTCATGTATTTTAATTAAAAAAACAAATTATTATAATCTTAATTTTCAAAGTGTAACAAACTACTCCTATAAAGTAGTAGCCACCTTTATCTATCTATTCAATCTAGATTAAATATTAGAAATTCAATAACAATTTTAATAAGGAGCGTTACTAAAAGACTAAATAATAAAATAATTTTTAAAAGTGTAACAAATTATTCCTATAAAAAGAGTGGCTACTACTCCTACAAATTTTTTCGAACAAACTTTCCTTATAAAAATTATAGCTTTTATGTAACTATTCTACCTATTTAATGGATAACCACAAAGTTATAATTCATTCAGCAACCTCAATTTCATATAAAATATCACAAGAAAAAGCCTAAATCATCTAGTTACTATTTGTATAGAATAACATGAATCCATCCGAAGCAACGTTGTCATCAATATCAAAACTAAAGAAAAATCATGATTACAAAAACAACAGTGAAAATATAAGATACACAAGTAACGATATTATACTCTTGAATACGGCAATGAAGAACTTAATGAAGAACAAAAGAGTGTTGGAGGCTAAGCTTGCAAATAAGAGGGTTATAGAGTCCAAATGTGTATCGATAACACAATGTTATCTTCGTCGTCAAAAATTTCAAACCTCGCCGTCTAGATTATCCATCATGCCTACCATCCAAGAAGAAGAAGAAGACGACTTGCCCGTCTCACCTAAATTCTCCATCATGTCTAATGCCGAAGAAGATCCATCAAAAGCAACATTGTCATCAATATCACAACCAAAGTAAAGCAATGATTACAAAAACAAGGGTGAAAATATAAGTTACACAAGTAACGAAATTATACTCTTGAATACGGAAATGAAGAATTTAATGAAGAACAAAAGAGTATTGGAGGTTAAGCTTGAAAATAGGAGGGCTATAGAGTCCAAAAGGGTATCGACAACACAATCTTATATTCGCCGTCAAAACTTTCAAACTAAGACGTCTAGATTATCTATCATGCCTACCATCCAAGAAGAAGAAGAAGACTTGCCCATCTCACCATTGCCGCCTAAGCTATGTTAAATAGACTTAGGAAAGTTTTGATAATATCGGTACCGTCCTAACACCCTAAATTCCCTAAGTATGTGTGTCCGATTTGAATAACCATTATGCCGAGACCTCGAGTTCTAAGTTGTGAAGTAGCCTCTTAAGTAGTTTATACTAGCAGTCGGCACCATCTTAAGCACGTCTACGTTTGGCAGCCGATGAATATAAGTGAATGATCCTGAAAAATAACGAATAAGTGTTCCATTAAATTGAAAAAAAAAGGAATACACCTTCTAAGTTAGGTGACCCTCACCCGGTCATTTAGCCCAACGGTTGTTGATTCTAAAAAAAAAAAAAAGTAACGCCCATTGTTAGTTGGTCCATTGGTCTCTGGTATTGGACTCGGTAGGGCGCATTACGGTCCGATCCCCCACAATTGTGATGGGTTATAAAAAGGGGTGTGCCGCTTTTGTAACCAGAACCCTGTGCTAATGAAAAGGATCATAGTCGCTAACCGGTTTCCTTACTATGAATGTGTACGGATAACAGGCTTAATGTGATTGCGCTAGAATGAAAAAGAGGTGAAAAATAACAAAGAGTGTAGGTCGAGTTATAATGGCATAACTCGGATTGGTTTTGCATAGGAGGGAGTTTTTGTCTGTGAAATGCGGATATGTGTCACTACGGTATCCTTGTTATCAATATCTATTACCTATCTATTTAGCACTAGCCTGGCAGCCTCGGGAGAGTTTGGTTTGTTGTTTTTTTTCTAGTATGGAATCCTATGTAATGTGCAGATGAAATAAATTTGTAGAGTTTTATTGGTTAGCCACTTTATATTTTTATTTAATTTTTTATTAAGCTTGCAAATGCAACCAACAACTTTCATTCATCGAATAAGCTTGGACATTGTTATGAAAGAGTGGACAAACCATATATAATAAATAATAGATGTTCCATTCTTAATGAAGTTATTCACCAAAAATTGAACGTTTAATTCTAACGGGAAAAAACTACAATAACTAACTAATGAATTTGAACACTCCTCGTGCTAAAAGCCAATGCATATAAGTGATTCAACAACACAAACAACATCATTTATCCCTTATCAACTTCATTCTACCTGACAATATGGAAACACAAGCTCAGCAAATTAAAAGACCACCCTTGCTCAATATGAAAACTGTAAATGGAATCACTATTGAAACCAATGAAAAAAGAACTTGAAGTTCAAGTTAAAATATTACGTGGTAAATAAAATAAAAAGAAAATATTAATGATAGTAGTAACTATCTTTCAAATAATTTATATACTTGTTGAGGAACATATTTTAATTTCATTACTCCACTAAATTTCACAAGGGAACATCTTTGACAATAGATTTAGTTACACAATGGAAGTTAAATTATTTGTTCGGTACAGTAGAATAATATATATATATATATATATATATATAGATATATATAGATATAGATAGATATAAAAGAGGTAGAGTGATTAAAAAAAACAATTTAGAAATAATTTATAAAATAAATTTGATTTTTAAGTATAAATTGGTTTTAAACCACTTTATAACTAAAAATTGATTGTAAACCAGTTTATAAACACAAACTGCTTCAAAACCAGTTTAAAACTGAATTGAAACTGCTTTTGCAGTTAATTGGTTTTTTATTAAAGTGGTTTTTAAAAACTAAATTGAACCATTAATTTGGTTCAATTCAGTGCAGTTCTTGAAACATGAACACCCCTAGTTCCATCCATAATGAAGTTGTTCACCGAAAATCGAACGACTTTGTAGCAGTTGAACTGTTAACTTTTAATTCTAATGGAAAAAACTACAATAACTAACTAATGAATTTGAACACTCCTCGTGCTAAAAGCCAATGCATATAAGTGATTCAAGAGTTCACTAATAAAATGCTGACAAATAGAACCGATGATATGCAGAATACTAGCTCGCACTCAACAACACAAACAGCATCATTTATCCCTTATCAACTTAATTCAACAAGACAATATGGATGATAAAAAAGATGAGATTTTGAAAGCCTTGCCATCTTTAATAAATTTAAAAGAAAATGAAGAGACCTTGAATGCAAATGTCGGACACCATATTAATTGTCCCTCTTTTCATGCTTTTCAATGAATGATGGTATCACAAACCTTTATGTCCCGCCGCGTCAATTAATTTCTCTCCTTCTTTATTTTCTCACTGCAACACAGGAGTACAAGAAGATAATATATTCCCTTCTTATCACCAGCAAATTATTAAGGGGTATCATAATTCATAACACAATAAATTCAATAATCTCAATCCCAAACACAAATCAACAAAAATCCAATACATCAACAACATTAACCTTATCTTATCACCAGCAAATTATTATTTTTTGAATAATCTATCACAACATGTATAAACAACTTTTTCAAGTTAACTAAGTTTCTTTTGCTACTTGTCCTTCCATTCTTTGATATTAATATCTATCCTTGCTTCACCTCTTTCTCAAATCCAGGATATGGTTCTTATCCAATCGTACTTTGGAGAATCTACCAAACATATCAATACTGTAAACTTTATTTTTGTTTGAAAGAAACCAGTTCAAAGTACTATAAGATATATGTCATATCCAACAAAAGTACTATGATAAACAAGAAACTACCTCAAGAATCGCAAAGAAAGGAGCTATTAGAAAAGCTTGAGAAAGATTATCCAAAAAAGCCGGTGCACGTTTCCGAACAAAAACAACCGAAGATTAATGAATTGTGAAAATATACACATCACGAACTACAAGAAATTTGACTTATAGCGACGACATAATTTCGTAGATAAATGAAGAGAAACCGTGGGTATAGACCGTAAAACATATACCAACGAACATTATGTTCTGTGTACTTTGATTATTTTATACCCACGGAAATTTTACGTCCCAATATCCTATAGCTACGGAAATTTAAGATCGTTGGACAAAATCTCAGTCCTATACCCACACATTAATATATTTGTTTACCCACACATTTGTCTGTTGGTATAGCTTTGGCTATTTTTTTTCTCACATTTTATTAATAATAATAATAATAAAAATTTTATGTTTTATTAATAATGATAGTTTGTCAATATTTTTTATACATATGCCCGCTATAATTATAAAAGTAAATTTCAATTTTATTAATAAACTAATAAGTCTTGCAAAACATCTCAAATTAACAAAGTATATTAAAACAAAAAAACAATGTCACTTAAGTAAATGCTTCAAAATTAAAATTGCATCAAATATCTTAGAGTATAACAATATGACAACCACTATTTCTTTCTAATCCATCATAAAATTATAAATCTAAAAACTAACAACCACCTAAACATGCATGTGCATGACATCCCTATAAAGAAATAAAGTGCAATATGATTTAAAACCAAATCCAATTAGATAGTAGTAGTCACAAAATTCAGTCAAATAAGAAAACAAAGAACTCACAATACAACACATGACAAAAAACACATCCAATATAAAATCAGCTTCTAATCTTTCTCTCTTTGATCTTCGTTAGTGGAAGGACTTGGAGAATTCCTTTGGTCGGGGGAACTAGAAGCATTTGTCACCCATAAAAAATAAAACAAAAAAAATTACAAATTCAATTAAGTTAATGTTTTGATAATATTCTAAAATATGAACTCAAAGAGTAAAATAAAATATAATTAAAATACTAAAAAAAAAGTGAAGATGAATTTTCCTACCATGGAACCTATACCCACAGAACCTTATAAGATATTTTCTAACATATGATACCTATACCTACAGTAACGAAATTTTGTAAGTATATGTTATTTATACCCACAAATCTATCAGCCATCACTAATGGTGTCTGTTGGTATATGAAAAATTTCTTGTAGTGACGTTTGACACTGATGGAACAGTATTTACCTCAAACACAAGATGTCCGAAAATCTGTCCCGACCAGCACAACAACTGAGCACCCAACACAACCTACATCATCATAGTAATTCTCAAATAGTGAATATTCAGTAGGATAACACTCATACCTGTTCTATAAGCAAAATTCTCGTCTTACAAACCAAAGACATCAGAATATCCATATTATAACAAACCCTTACTTTGACCAAATTAGGTAAAGCATTCAAGTTTTCCATGGGATCGATTAATTTATGGAAGGTACGTGATTTTGCATTCAAATCTTCTAGAATAGGGAATCCAAGTAGAAACTTTGCAAAATATTTAGGAGATGTGAAATCAACGTTATTCAAATGAAGAGTTTGAAGACAAGGAAAATTCACTCGATCATAATCCCACATTTTTATGTTTTCCAATCTAAGAACCTGAAGTGTCTTACAACTGAGAATGCAAGGAGGTAATTTGATACATCGCCGTTTACCAGACAAGTCCAAGTTAAGATTCTTGACTCCTCGTTGCACCATAAATTTAAAAATTCTATTCAATTCTCTTTGGATCGTGGCCTAATTTCAAGTTAAACGATTGGATCGTGGCCTTTTGGCTCGCAAAGAGAACATGATTGAATAAACAAACTTGCGAAATGTCTGGGAGTCATTCAAAGCTTTGTCATCGAAGTTGAGAATAAGGACAAAGAGCCATACCGGTTTCCATCTCTCTGAGAGAATCATTGTGGTTGCGGCGGATTTGGTTGGAAGGAAGGAGAGAATGTGGCAGAGAATTGACTCCGGCAAGTCGCTAATTCTATCCACCGTCGGAATTGAATGGGGAAAGCAAAGAAGTGTAAAGGATTATCAGCATTGCGGCAATATATAGAGATTTATGTTATATTTAGGGTTTGGGCTTTTTCTATAACCGGAATTGTGGCGTCGAAATTGATCGAGAGCGGAATGAATTTGCTTTGCTTTTTCAATAACTGGAACTGATTTTGTTTAAAGAAAGAACGAGGGAAGTCGTCGCTGTTTGAAATAAAAATATATATATACCAAAAACCAATTGTATTAGAGAAAAAAAGGAAATATGCGGTGTAAAAGATTTTAAAACACTTTTTTATTTTTAAAATACTAATATGACATGGGAAATGTGAAAATCATTTAACACTCACAGTGTACCATATTTAAATTCATTATATTACTAAATTTCACTTATATTTTTAATTTTTTTATGACATGGCATATTAATAGTTTTTTTAAATTAACAATGAAGATTAATTTTATTATAATTTTTTATTTATATAAATTATTTATAATTTATTTTTCCAATCTTATTTACAACTTATTTCTTATTAAAATTTTTTCTTACAAAGAGCAAAGACAATAAAAGATTCCAAAGATAAATGTGTTGCGAAGCATTAGATGCGGAACACGTAAATCACCTATTTTCATTGAAGATACAGTTGTTCACGCGAATGACATGCTAACCCATCTAAATTAATCTGAAGACTAATCTTATACCACGTTTCACATGCATTTAGTTGTAAACCATTTCTCATTTTTAAAGAGAAAGTGTGTCACTTCACAAGTATTCAAATCCTCTCTCATTCGAACATAATTTTTCACTATCCTAATGACTTAAGCTTTGAAAGACTAACTTTGCAGGTCAACTCTACTCCATTGCGTCAAAGGCTCACAACAACCACAACAAGCTATGCATTTTCATTTATCGATCCACTTAGCTCTACCATAGAACATTGACTCCGTATGTGGGAATCAACTTCTAATTGCTACAATTTTCCACTATCAAATCTCTCTTTATTCATTGGAATATCCTTTGTTAGAAATCAATATCTCCTTCGATCAATCGGAGTACAAATTTCCATTCCTTTTTGCTTCTATCCGAATTCAAACTCTTCTCCTTCAGATCCTTCATTAGATCAGTCGACATTGGTGACATTGAAAGCTACTCATTCTATCGTCCAACGGCAAGCCTCCGTTGTTCCTGAGGTTGCCAAAAATCCTCCACTTCCTCTATGAAATCAAGATTTTAAATGAATTATATTTTGATGAAGACAAATACGTAGAAAGAATGAAAAGATTGATCATGCTCAAGTGCTCAAGGTTGAAGGAATCTCAAATTATCAAAAGATAATATGGCACGAGATAAGGGATTAATCTAACGTACAGTATGAAATTTATTATATATAAGCTTTAGATGCTCATAAACTATCACTAGTGCAAAAAGAATAATATAATTTTAAAATTTATATCGGATATACTAAAAACAGGTGTAAATAAGAAATACAGTGGAAACTTTAAAATATTTAATATGTGTGACATTAACATAGTTGCAAATAATTTAGGGAAAATCTCATTTCACTTTTTAAGGTTTTTAGGTACCATGTGTGCATCCAAAAATGTGTGTCTGCTTCCGTATATGTATATCTGAAAACACTTTTTTTACATTTGCGTTAAAACGTTCCGTAGATGCATATACGGAACACTTCCGCATGTATATCTACGAAATAAACCAGATACAGAAAACCATAAAATTTGTTAGCAACAGTGAACAAATATAAACATTGGGAAAGAGAAAGAACCTTTAGGTTAGGGTTTTAATAGAATAAATCAGAAGTGTGTGAGTAAGGGTTAAATCAGAGTATAAATACCAAAAGTAAAGAAAGACCTAACTACCCTTATAAAGATACAATAAAATATAATAATTAATAATAATAACTAACAAAATCAACATTGCAACGATAAAAATAACATTCATAGATTAAAATCGGCATTACATTGATGATTTCAACAGAAAATTAAATATTACATTTCAATAGCCCGGTGGATGCTTGCACATCTTTAATATTTGCTTTACCGTTCTTTGCACTGTCGCTACGAACTCGAGCGGGATTTTCTCTTTGAAACCGTAATACATTCGCCACATGGCTAAAACATCTTCTTGGTTATTGAGCTCAAAGTTGCTGTAAATGTTGTTTCCTCCGTTGTCAAATAAAGGTGAACGATACTCGAGTTTCACAACCTTTCATTTGTCACTCTAAGGTAGGAGGTAGCGGATTTTGTCAATGATATTGTCGAGCGAGGTGTAATCGCGGAGTTTGAACATCTTCCCGGGTGTTCTTCCGTCGGAGTAGGAGACACTTTCGGCATACCAACGGATGTTGTAATCATATTGAGATATTTTTTGTGTTTTTTGAAATACAACATTAGAAACCCCAAATTTATAGAAAACCCAGGTGAATATGGACTAGGGGTGCTCGCGGTGCGGTTTGGGCGGTTTTGACGAAAAAAATCATCCGAACCGCAAGAGAAAAAATAGTGCGGTTTGGTTTGGTTCAGTTGGCTTTTAAAAAAAATCCGAACCAAACCAAACCAAACTAATGCGGTTTGGTTGGGCTCGGTTGATTTGGTTTTTTACAAATATTTTATTGAGCCATACATACACATATAGATGATAACATAATTTTGTATTTATACATTCATACACTATCAAATAACAACAAAACTCGTCATATTTTGACAACAATTTTCCATTTAATATGTAAAGTTTAAATTAGACAAAAGTGGAATATTAAACATAAAATAATAGCATAAAACAATATAAAAATTATTATAACGAAACAAAAAAAATAGAAGAGACGAAAGATTAGTGAAAGTGAAAAAGAAAAAAAGTGTTGAGAGATTAGAGAAGAAGATATGCGATAAAAACGAAATTGAAATACAGAACATTTACATAAAAAGGAAAAGGTGAAAAAGAAAGAATATAAGAGAGTAGAGATTATAGAAGAAGAGGGAAGATGTATGTGGCAAAGAAGGTGCGATAATGTTATTAGAGATTTTAGAAGATCGGGACTGAAATTATATGTGTAAGGATGAAAAAATTGTTCGTAATCATAATGCTAATGTATAATAAGTTTAAGTTTGGGTTGGTTGTGAGTAAGTAAAATTTAGGTTGTAACATAGTGCGGTTTGATTCGGTTTGGTTCGGTTTACAAAATACAAACCGCAAACCGAACCGAACCGTGCGGTTTTGTAAAAACTGACCCAAACTAATCCGAACCAAATGCGGTTTTTTGCGGTTTCGGTTTGGTTTGGTTTGGTTTGCGGTTTTCTATTGGGTTGGTTTGGTTTTGATCACCCCTAATATGGACCACCCATTTTTTGTCACAGAAATTTCCGTAGGTATATTCATGGAAAGAAGCTAGACATTTTGTTTTCGTAGGCGTAGCTACAGAAAAACCCATACTTTACAAATTTTAAACCTTCCATAGATACATCTACGAAACTTTCCCTATTAGTTTTTTTAGCAGAACAAAATAATATAGCGGGGCAGAATAATAGAAACACATATACACATACTACACCTTTCATTAGAATTTATAAATGACAAAAAATGATTATATTGCAATGTTAAAGAGTGCATATATTAAACTTTTAAACTACAAAACACATCAAAAGATGTAACCGACACATCTATAATGCCCACCTAAAATTATCCTTTTTTTCATACTCCAAAAAAGCAAAACTAACGGCGTAAGTCTTCTCGGTAGATGTAACACCAACCATCCCAAATAATGAAAGTCGATACTTGTTGGTGTCGTAGGTAGAATCGAGAATGAGCAATGTCAAGAACATATTGAACAACTTTATCGAATGCGGATGAATCCAACAAATATCTCGAACCGTAACTCCATCGTCGCAAGTTCTATATTGTGACACGTAGATTGAATTGATTATAGGATATTTTATTTATGGGTACAGTTCATTTTGGTTTTAGGGTTTTTGAGTTTCAAAATTGGGGCTGAATTTGACGGGGAAAAGAGGGCTATGAGTTGAAATGATAAAGAAGGCGAGTGTTCTAAGTTTGAATGATGAAGAAGGTTTGATGCGTGAATTTTTTAGGGAGAAGGTTTAAGGATAGAAAGATGGAAGGGTGAAGTACGTAAACAAGGTGGAATGAAAAGAGTTCAATTCGTAAAGAAATTTCTTTCGTGAGTTTTTGTAGTTTTTGCTAGACATACATGTAATAGCGCTTTTGTAGTTTCTTTCGTGCGGAGCTATTTTGTCATCGTGAAGAGACAAAACTAGAGACACAAGTTTATTGAAACTCGTGGGAGTGTTAAAGGAAACACAATCCAGGGAAAGAACAGGAAGAAGCTTCTAGAGATTCTTCCATCTTGTTTCTAGGATGCAAGTTGGAACCGCCTGTTTGGTATTCAAAGTGGACAATATGTGAATTAAAATACAATCAGTTAAATCTTTGAGTCTATCTCGATTTTCATCAGCATTGTAATTTTGTCTTCTTGTTTTCATTATCTTTGAGTTTTCTTACGAGAAAGAGAAGGAACTTGATGAAAAAAATAGCTATGCACTGTGCAAACCCTACTTTGAGTTTTCATGGTCTTTCTTCTTAAACACTTGTACATTAGAAATTTTAATATTAAAAATTATTATTTACTAATATGATAGAATTTTTTTAATTATCTTTCTATTCAATTATTTAGTATCCAAAACTTAAGCGATGAATTACATAGTTAGATGAAAATATAATTTGAAGACAATTCAAATTAGTTTTAACATCAAATAAATAAATAAATAATTGGTTAGAATTGATATTTTAAATATTTTATAATTCATTTATTTCCTAATATAGAAAAATAATGTAGGTAATTATTTAAATACTTATTTTTTGTTACAATTTTTTTTAAATGATACAACAGTGTATATAAATATTTTAATACACTATCTACAATTCCAAAGCTCTCTACGGTTTAGGCAATTGTAAATTGTTCAACAATTGGTTCTCCAATCCACCCTCTTTTGAGTATCCGTAAATGTCTATCCGTAATTCTGAGATGGATTACTCTTTGCCTGTCTTTATTTTCTCATGTATTGGTATTGGTTGAGTATCTTTTTTCTTCTTTCAACATATTCTTTTGCTTATAGTAAAAAAACTAGTTAGGTTAAAATCACTAAAAATTAAAATCAAAATTACTATTTTAGAATTATAATAAATAAATTTGAAATAATTTATACTATTTTTAATTGAGTTTTAAAAAACAAATTTCTAAACAATATAGAATATAATAATTGTTAACTATGATAGATGCCTAACATAGATTAAAAAATGGCGGGAACTGGTTCACGGGGGAAGCGAGGACGAGGGAGGCCACCAAGAGTGGCACCACCGTCACCGACAAACCACCCTCCATCGTCGTCACCGGTGAAGGAGAACAACGTACCAGTTCATACAGATAGCGCTAGTCAACAAATTATATTCGTGAGATTACCAAGGAGAAAGTGATTGAAGATGGGGAAATTGGGAGCGAAACCCTAAAGAAAGGATTAGGGGAAAGTGATTCGCATCAGGGATCAAGAAAGAGTGAGGAACGAAAACTGTGGGTGGACGTTCTTGCTGAGAATCGAAATCCTACGAAGGGACTATCGATGCAGTATGTAGCACCAAATGTCACAAGTGAAGGAATTGAGATTAAAATCGAGGATGCAGACATTGAATCTGAAGTTCAGTATTGGGAAACGGCTCTAATCTTGTATGCGATGGGAGAGGAACTCAGCATGAATGTGGTCAAGAATTTCATGGAGAGGACATGGAACTTCGTCAAGTTACCGGATATGTTCTATCACGAGGAAGGGTACTTCATCCTCAGGTTCAAATCGCATGATGATTTGGATGCAGTGCTGATGCGAGGGCCTTATACTTTGAGAAACATCTCTCTGATGCTAAGGGAATGGAAACCAAATTTTGACCTAAAAAGGGATATGCTCAGAACACTGCCAATTTGGGTGAAACTACCGAAGTTACCTCTTCACCTCTGGGGAGCAAAGAGCCTCAGCAAGATAGGGAGGGCCATAGGGGTTCCTTTGGTCACTGATGAATGCACTGCTAATAAATTGAGGGTCTCTTATGCTCGCATTTTGGTTGAAGTAGTTATTACAAAGGAAATGACAAAGGAAATAGCAATCAAGGATTGTGAAGGAAGGAAGTTGTTGCAGCCAGTGGAATACGAATGGAAACCACTGTATTGTGAAAGATGTTAGTGCATTGGACACAAATGCAAAGACTATGTTAAGAAGCAATGAAAACCTAAAGCAATGCCTCCGGATCAGGCTATCATTTGCCCCACTCGGGCCACTTCAGCAGAAGATGCAGCTAAGCTGAAGGGGAAGGAGATATGCAAAGAAAATGTGGATGAACAAGAAGATATCAACTGGATCACAATTGGATCAGCTACAAAAGACATAGGTAAGAGGGTCTCTAATAATTCTTTGAATGATATTAACTGTGTGAATGGACTTGAGGCTCTTGAGGTTTTGAATGACTCCATATAGGCCTTGGATAGAGGACCATGCTGATATCATGGAATGTTAGTGGACTTAATAAACCAGGTAAGATAAGAGAGATTAGTTCCCGACACAATCTTATGAAACCTGATATCTTGATTCTCATTGAAAACCAGAGTTAAGAAAGATAATGCCAAGAAAATCAAAGATAAACTTAACATCTATGAGCAGTAACTGGACAATTAGCCCCCACCATTAAAGCTATTAAAAGCTCAGATCAATATATATATATATATATATATATATATATATATATATATATGTGTGTGTGTGTGTGTGTGTGTGTGTGTGTGTGTTTATGTATGTATGTATGTATGTATGTATGTATGTATGTATGTATGTATGTATGTATGTATATATATAAGTATATAACGTGTTAGATTATATATTTTCTTTGGATAACATGGCATTAAGTTAAGTATATGGTCATTGAGCAGATCAACAATTTCCAGTGTAGAAGCTAGAATTGCACGAATTTTAAGGTAATCATTGGATTCAAAATTCTAGATGAAATCAGGGTAGGTGCTATTCATAATAGCCACAATAGGATCATTGAATTCTGCTATCAAAATATCAGGAGGTATGTCTATTTCAGCGACGCCGTCATTAGACATATGTTCTCATAAAGAAACAAATTACTATAATCTTAAATTTAAAAGTCTAACAAACTATCCCCGTCAAAAACATAAAAGTGTAACAAACTACTACTATTCTCTCTAATTTAAACTAGTGGAATGTCCGTGCGTTCGCATGGGTATTGACGTGGTACATACACTTTTGTGGATGCAACATTTGTCGAACCACTTACAGCTTCAGCCTCAAGGGTATACAAGCCTTGTTTCTTCACACCTCTCAAGACTTCCTTCGAACCCTTCATGACTCTTAGGATACTTTTCTCTCCTTGGAAAACATATCCTTTCTTGTCGAATTCACCAAGAGAAAGCAGATTTCTCTTCAAATAAGGAACATACCTGACTTCAGTCAACAACCTTATTGACTCATCATGGAGCTTGAATCTAACAGATCCAATACCTGCAATTTTGCAAGCCTTGTTGTTTCCCAGCAATACTGATCCACCATCTTGATCACATAATTCCTCGAACAAGTCTTTGTTTGGAGTCATGTGCCAAGTGCAACCTGAATCCATAATCCACTCTCTTCTTGAGTCACTGCTTGAAACCACAAGAACATCAGATGATTCAAAATCATCTTGAACAATGGCTGCATTGTCATTATCCTTACCTGCATGATCTTTCAGGCGTTCAGGACACACCTTTGTTGTGTGACCCTCCTTCTTACAATGATAGATTCGAATGCCAGATGCTTCGCCACTGTAAGACTTCGACTGGCTTTTGCCCTTCTTCTCGAACTTACCATTCTTTCGCAAGAATTTTCCTTTAACGGTCAAACCTTCACCAACAGTCGAAGGTTTATGCTCCTTTCGTTCATTCAAGTCCTTAGAATACAATGATTGAACTTCTTCAAACGTCAGGGACTCCCTTCCATACAAGAGAGTTTCTTTGAAGTGAGCATGTGATCGAGGCAAAGCGCACAATAGTAACAACGCTTGATCTTCATCATCAATCTTTACATCGATATTTTCAAGATCAAGAATCAGCTTGTTGAACATATCCAACTGCTCAGCCAACACTTTGTCTTCAATCATCTTGAATGAATACAAAGCTTGCTTCAGGTAGAGTCGATTTACCAGTGATTTGGTCATATACAAACTTTCAAGTTTCACCCATAACCCTGATGCCGTCGTCTCCTTTGATATCTGCTGGAGAACCTTATCACCAAGGCTCAACAAAATTGCGCTGTGTGCTTTCTCGATCATATTCGTCTTCTCCGCCGCCGTTAATGTAGCATTCATGGCTGCCTCTCCCTTCAACGCTTCCAAACAACCCTGCTGAACCAGTAGGGCTTTCATCTTCAAGAGCCACAGACCGAAATCATTCACTCCGGTGAACTTTTCAATCTCATACTTTGTTGAAGGCATCTTCTCCACGCTCACCGCACCAATTTGTTGTGAAAAACGATGTCAATAACAAAGTATAATAGGGAATTAAGGGAGATAAGAAAAACACAAGAATTGGTTATAACTGCTATTCTTTTACTTTCTCTTAAAACAAGATTACAAGTTTACAAGAATAACAAATAACCTCTCTCACCCTAAATTAGGATTTGCAGCTTAGCAATGATAAGAGACTAGTATGCTATTTATAATAAAACCTAACATACTAACTAATGGGCTTTTTCAGCAAGGCCCATTACACAAGCCAACTTAATAAACAAGCTAACTTAACAAATTAGGGTTTAAACACTAAAACCTAATTTAACATGCTAACAACCCTAGCATCTTCGACATCTACATGCTAGACCCATCTTCAGCTACAGCATGCACACTTCGACACCAGCATGTGAACAACCTTCGACTTCATGCTTAACTTTGTCGAACTGTCGAACCAAGAAGCTACCATTCGGCCATACTAGAGTTCGATCCAATATCTCACAAAAATGGAAGGAGAACTTGCTGAACCAATGAACGGAAAAGGTAAAGATATGATTTGAGTGGTTGTTTTGTTTTACTGTGGAACTGCAACCCTGAATATATCTTTACATGCAGGTGAAGAAAGTCTATTGAAGAAAATGAATGATGGAAAATCGGTGTCATTTGATAATTCAGTGTATGTTTAATATTGGATAATATTGTGTTGATGTTTATATGTTTTGATTTAGAAGGTTTCATTACACATTTGTTAATTCTTCATTTTGTGATTTTATATTTTGTTTCAGATGTCATGATATTGATGGTGATAGCTCTTATGCAGAGCAGCCAGTGGAGTTCAAATATTGTATCTGGAAGAAAGATGTGATTAGTGGAATGAGGGCTCAGTCATGTCTTCTTGTAAGTTAGTTTTGAATTTAGACATATTCTTTTAGGACTCAAAACGCATATAATTAATGTTGTTTTATATTAACATTGCAGGAAATTCATGAGCATGTTGTGAAAACTGGTTGTCTAAATGGTTCAAGGTTTGTAGATTTGGTGGACTAGGAAAGAGAATTAGGTATGAGTGTGAAGTGCATCGGGCTGAAAAGGGTAATTCAGTTGAGATGTTTTTAGGGCGTGGTTGGTACAAATTTGCTAAGGACCGATGTCTATCTGATGGAGACTCTCTGGGGTTCAGCATTAAGGATCGTGTTAGCAAAGAAATACTTGTGATAATGATGAAGAATTGAACAAACATGTGAAATTTTGGTCTAAGTTTTTTTGTATCCGTTTTTTCTTTTATCTATGTAATATGACTAATTAATATATAATGGTTATTTTAATTTAAATGATTTGGCATAGATACATTGAGCACAGATGATTTCATGACAAAAGGATCATAAGATAATAGTTATACATGAAGTTAATGTAGTATAAGATAAAATGCTGGTAGTAATAGGTATATTACCGAGTTTACAGAATTATTGACTTAAATTTGTGAAAATCAGACATTGTTAAAAACCTCTTTGTACACAACGTTTGTAGTTTTCCCCTTGAACTTTCGTTGTTCATCATGTATCAATATTTTGATTCTATTTTTTGTTGTTACTCTTAACAATGCAACATAAATTTGGCCGTGAGTAAATACATCTCTTGGTAAGTATAGACCGACGTTATCCAATGGCAGTCCTTGGGATTTGTTAATCGTCATAAAATAGGAAACCATAATTGGGAATTGACTTCTATTTAGTTTTAATGGCCATGGTGATTGTGATGGTGACATGTCCATTTGAGGTATGTAAACTAAATTTCCCAAACCTTAACCTCTAATTATTGAAGCCTCGAGTACATGGGTCGCCGGCTTTGTTATGCATAGCCTTGTGCCGTTACACAAACCTTCAGATTGACCTATGTTCCTCATGAGCATTACAGGTGTTCCGACCTTTAGTTTTAAGTGATGGTTAGACAAACCTGATGTACGGAGGGAACTTAAAAATTCTAGTGTGAGGATATCAACTACTGTGGGGTCATGAATTTTAGACTTATCCACTGAATTTGCGCTATAGTAGTCTTGAATATCTCCAGTATTGTTGATTGAACACAATTAGTAAAAGCATGAAATGTATATATATATATATATACATATATATATATATATATATGTTTATGTATGTATGTATATAGATAACTATATAACGTGTTAGATTATATATTTTCTTAGGATAACCTGGCATTAAGTTAAGTATATGGTCGTTGAGCAGATCAACAATTTCCAGTGTAGAAGCCAGAATTGCACGAATTTTAAGCTAATCATTGGATTCAAAATTCTAGATGAAATCAGGGCAGGTGCTATCATAATAGCCACAATAAGATCATTGAATTCTATTATCAAAATATCAGGAGGTATGTCTATTTTGGCGATGCCGTCATTAGACATGTGTTCTCAAAGAGAAACAAATTACTATAATCTTAAATATAAAAGTCTAACAAACTACTCCTCGTCAAAAACATAAAAGTGTAACAAACTACTACTATTCTCTCTAATTTAAACTAGTGGGATGCCCGTGCGTTCGCACGGGTATTGACGTGGTACATACACTTTTGTTTTCAAAATGTAATAAAAATATAAATAAGAAAAACAAAATTATTTTATCAAAGTAGTTTATAAGTTTTAAAATAAAAACAAAATTATATTAAGAATGAATAAACACATTGACAAAATTACTTAACCAATCAAGAAAGTTTATTATTTAAAAAAAATATTTTTATTTGGAGCATAAATATAGTTTTTCATTTATATAAATATTTGGATCAACCATATTTTCCCATTTGTAAATATTAAACTTATTTTGACATTATTTGTAAAAATACTCATGCAATCATATAGTTTTATAAATATCAACTAATAACATAGTAATTGAAAATATTATTTTAATTGTATACATAAATATTAGTGTCATATTTGGATCAAAAGACAATTTGTTCTCATTTACAAAAAAAAATTAAGATTCACTGATTAATTAAAAACAAATTTTGTCATTAATAAGATTAAAAATAAAAATAAAATCCGTCATTAATTTAAAAATAAAATTTTTCATTAAAAATAAATTAAGATCAAAATATACTGCTGTTATGCGCATTTCTTTCTAAAATATATTAAGAATTTTACAACTATAAAATAACTCGTGGATTTGCACGAATTCTGGTCATATAAATATTAGTTGTGTTCTGTCATTATTTTTTTTATTTATAATTACGAATAATTAGAAAATAAATAAAAAATAAACCTCTTAATTAAAAATATTAATATTATAAATTTGTGTATAATTAAATTATACAAAAAAAAATTATATATATATATATATATATATATATATATATATATATATATCTAATATAAACTAAATTAATATTTAAATTGACTATTATTTTATAAGCAGTTAAGTTGACTATTTAACATTTTAAATAATCAAGATGATTATTTAATTTGTGTGAAATTATAAATTTATTTATTATTATTGATTTAAGTTTCTTTTAAAAAATAAGACTCATTATAATTAAAAAAAATTCAAGCTAAAAAAGGACAATCACAAGTATTGAGAAAGCTTATGATCGAGTAAGTTGGAACTTCTTGGTTCATGTTATGCAAATAATGGGTTTCGGAAAAAAATGGATAAAGTGGATGGAGGCTACTATATTTTCTAGTGACATGTCCGTTTTTGTTAATGGTAGCACTACCAACGAATTTAAAGTCGAGAAGGGTCTTCGCCAATGGGATCCCCTTTCTCCCTTTTTATTTGTTTTGGTGACAGAGGTGTTAATGGCATTAGTGAGAAAAGCAATTGCAATAGGAGAAATTCAAGCTTTTAAAATTAATGGGGAAGAGAAAATAAGTATGCTTCAATTTGCGGACGACACAATATTAATAGGAGAGGGTGATTTATCTAATTTGTGGAGCATGAAAGCAGTTCTTCGTGGTTTTGAGTTAATGTCGGGGTTGCGGATAAACTTTCGTAAGAGAAAATTGTACAGTATTAATGTGGCTGAGTAGTATCTTGAGGTGGCTTTTACTTTCCTATCTTGTAAGATTGATAAGCTTCCTTTCAATTTTCTTGTGGTGTTGGTTGGTAAGAGTCCGAGGAAGATTTCTATGTGGAGGAATTTAATCTTGATGTTGAGAAAGAGGTTGGCTAAGTGGAAGGGCATTCATTTAAATGTTGTCGGTCGGGTGTGCTTGATTAAATCCGTTTTAAGTTCTATTCCTATTTATACGCTTTCTTTTTACAAGGCACCTTCTCGGGTCCATAAAGAGATTAAGTCTATTCAAAGGAACTTTCTTTGGTGCGGTAATGATCATAAGAAAACTATTAATTGGGTCCGATGGGAAGTTGTGTGCAAATCCCGCGACGAAGGAGGATTAGGCGTTAAGAATGTGGAGGTTATGAATTTAGCTTTATTAAGTAAATGGAAATGGAGGATTTTGAAAGAAGAAGAGGTTGTTTGGAGAAGTGTGCTTGAAACAAGATATGGTGATAATAAAAAGAAGGTGTTGATAGGAGATGTTTCGGTGCTTAGTAAAAAAGACTCAATTTGGTGGAGGGATCTTATAATTTCTGACAATTATGAGTTGCTTTTTTATCAAAACTTTTCAGGTGCTATAATGTGTAATCTTGGAGATGGTAAAGACATGCCATTTTGGTATGCTTGTTGGGCGCATCCACAGCCGTTGATGATTCTCTTCCCGGATCTTTTCACGATAGCAAGAGACGATGCAATTTCTATGGTTGATTCTGGACGGCCAACTGCAGCCGGCTGGCAGTGGCGGACGGACTGCTTTCTTTAGCCAACAAACAGCAGCAGCGCAATATCCATTTCTTGGCAGCAGCTGGTGGATTTTCTAGATGGTTCGGAACCTTCAGCAAACGTTTCAGATGCTTTCAAATGGAGAATGGATAAGGAGGAATCTTTTACGGTACGATCTTGCTATTCTTGGTTCTTTTAAAAATTGTCTGGCAATGGTATTCAAGATAATATTATCAAAGCTTCTTCACGCATCTGGAATATTTATGCCCCTTCTAAGTTCCTTTTCTTTGGATGGAGGATTATTCATGATAGAATAGCAACAAAGGATCATTTGGGAAAGAGGGGTGTTTTAAATTTAAATGATTTAAGATGCGTTTTTTGTTTGACGGAAGACGAAAACTTAAATCATTTATTGGGAAAGTGTCGGGTGCTGAAACGTTTATGGTTAAAGATGTTTGAGTGGATTGGTGTGCTTGGATTTCTTACTTTGGAGGAATTCACCAAATTACCATTTGTAGTTGAGAAGGTGAAGAATATGGTCAATAGAAAGATTTTGGAGGCTATTTGGCTTGCAACGCGTTGGAGTTTATGGACGAGACGTAATGATTTAATCTTTAACAAAGCGAAGTTCAGCTTCATTGAGTGTTGGTCGGATATAGTGGATAGATCTTGGATTTGGATTTCTCCTAGTCTCAAACTCAAACATAATTGTAATAGTAATTTTCATGTTTGGCACACTTTACCGCTTCCTTATTTTGAATAGCGAGGTTTAGTTGTTAGCTTGTATTCGGGCGGAGCACCCCTTATGCTCCTCATTAATTCCATTGCCTATTAAAAAAAACAAGTATTTATAATTTTGATGCGAGAGAAAAATACTAATTTAAAATAGGTATAGATTTCCCAATAAAGATTTACAATATCCATCTTATGATGTTTGAACTATTCAATGTGATATTTGCACTATTTAATGTCTGAATCAGGTACCAATCGTTAGTTGGTCCAGTGGTGATTGGCGCTGGACTTGGTAGGGAGAACCACAGTTCGATCCCCCGCAACTGCGATCGGGAGGGGGATGGAACCACTTGATGCCAGAACTCGCCCCCGAACCGGACTAAACCGGTGCTATAAAGCAAAAAAAAAAAAATGTCTGAATCAGGTAAATTGATTTTGAAAGGTTTTACTATAACCATAGCAATAATATCAATAACAATTATAATAATGATGATAAAAGACATGAAATTAAAATAAATAATAAAACATTTTTCTTAAAAAAATATAAACTGGCATCTCTTTGTATTCTTCCTCTCTAAACACTTCTTATACATAGATCTACATCCTAAAAAAACAAAAACAAAATGACAAAGATGTTAAAAAGATGGGAGAATACACATATGTATAGATCTACAACCTAAAAAGAACAAACTTTAAACCATTGATGATGAACTTTCAAGAGGAAAAAATTGAATCCGATGCTATTTCACAATAATAATTGTCGGCCGCCGGGAACCAACACCGAGGAAGAATCCATAACTGAAAGTAGAGATTTTTAGTATCAAAATGAAGAAAAAAAGTAAACAAAATGAAGATGAAGATGAAGAACATAACATATTGTTTGAACATAATTACATGTCAAAACGAAATCCATTAGAGTCGAAATCAGAACAAAAATAAAAAACAGAATAACAAAACATAGCGAATTTGTGATATGAAAATCAAACAAAGCGAATTTGTGATATGAAATCAAAGAACAACAACCATCAATGGCGAAGCCATAAAAATCATAAAGTCTGAGCAAAAATTTAAAGACCGCAGATTCATTGTATGTAATATATAAATAGTCATTAATCAAAATAAAATAAACTCGTTATTTTGTCAATAAAATTATAGTTTAAAACAAAAGAGATGAAACATAACCTTACAATAGCGTGTTAAATAAAATTACGAGGCAAATGTCTTTTCGGGTATGTTTGGATTGATGGAATATGATGGAATGGAGCGGAATGGAATGAAATAAGTTTATCTTCCATCGTTTGGATTGATTAAAACGGATGGAATTGAGTTGTATTGGATGGAATGCATTTCATTCTATTCCATCACTTTCCACCATTTTTTGTACCCTCCGATTTGGGCGGAATTAAAAAATTACTCTATTCCATCGTGAAGTTCCCAAACAATGGAAAGATGTATTTATTTCATTCCGCTCCGTTCCGCTCCATTCTATCCCGCTCCGTTCCATTCCGCTCCGTTCCGCTCCATTCTATCCCGCTCCGTTCCATTCCGCTCCGTTCTTTTTATTGTATCCAAGACTTTTTTGCGGTGAATGTTCGAATAATATCAATATTATCAAATGATTAAATATCTCCCGCTCAGTGTAACATACCATCAAGGAATCAAGGATAATGTTACTTCATTTACTAAAGTGGTATGCCAAGGATAATGTAACATGTCGTTATTTGATTATTATAATCATTATACAAACTACCAACGTGAGCTATCAAGCCTTGAGATACATGTTTTTAATATTTATATCCGCTTTTAGTGAAAACTTCAAAACCAAAGTGATCGGTCCTCTCAGATATCTTAAAGAGAAACAATAAAATGCATAATTGATCTCAATGTATTTTAAGTAGGATGGATCCTTACTTTTTTGAGACCCGAGACTAATTGTAACATCCTGATATTTTGTATACAATAAAAATATTCACTTAATAAAATTTTACTGATTTACTTATTTAATCAACAATATATCTTATAAATATATCTTATAGAATAATTAAATTTTAACTATTTATTGTTATTGTTATATTTTAGTTATTTATTTTATAAATAATTTCCTTGAAAAATTAGTAATATTATAATTATATAATTATTTGTGTACGTAAAGTTACCATAATTTATTGAATTTAATAATTAATGTTAAGTGTCGATATTCTATATTTTTTTATATATAATGGTATTTAAAATTGAGTGTTTTAAGAAATGTTATTTTAATTAAGAATAAATAATAACCAAATAATGAGGATAAAGCATCAATGTCCGAGTGGCAGAATGTTCTCACATTTGTATGGAGCAGGGTTTGACTCTTATTTGCATTAATATCTAATTTTTTACTTTTGGTAGTTTTGAAAAAAACAAAAGTTATTACACATCATATCGAACTCACGACAATGAGTTAGCAAAATGACGTACCGCCGTTGGGACAATGTTAAAAGACGGTTTTCAAATTCAAAAAATAATATATATAAAATTGTTTATTCATGTTACTGCAAAAAAAAAATGGCCCGAGTCTGGGCATATGCCCACCCTGATCAGGCCCAAGAACAGTCACTGGTAACCATAAAACATACTGAGTAATAGAAATAGTATATACGTATCAGAGTTTGTGGAGTTGTAGTGGCATATTTATAGGCTGAAATTTAGAAAGATTTTTGTAGTATATGAAGGTAAAATTTAAATACAAACATACATATATATATATATATATATATATATATATATATATATATATATATATATATATATATATATTAATATATATATATATATATATATTACAAAAAGCTTTCAAACTTAAGTGATCTTAAATTTGTAACATCAAAAACTATTATATCAAAGATTGAAATATTTAAAATATAATATTTTAAATTAATTTATTTTAAGAAATATTTATATTTTTATAATAAAAAATATACAACACCATACAAATCATTTTCATCTTTTAAAATTTAGAAAAAAAACAAATCTTATATAATTATTTAAAAAAAAACTGAAACAAACTAGGGCTATGATATTAAGTCATGTGTTCTCATAAAGAAACAAATTAGTTTAATCTTAAACTTAAAAGTGTAACAAACTACTCCCCGTCAAAAACATAAAAGTGTAACAATTTACTCCTATTCTCTCTAAATTAAATATTACATTCAATAACAAGTTTTTATAAGATAACTGATTTTTAAAAGTAGTGTAACAAACTATTCGTATAACATGAAAAAAATATTTCAATTATAGTCTTAATTTAAAAAATCTTAACAAACTTTTCCTTTAAAAAATATCAGATTTTATCTAAAATTCTTCCTATTTAATGTTGAACCATAACTTTATAATTCATTCTCAAGCCACATTTTCTATAAAAACTACAAGAAAAAGCCATAATTCACCTAGTTACTACTTGTATACAGTAACATGGATACATCCAAAGCAACGTTGTCACCAATATCAAAACCAAAGAAAAACCATGATTACAATAGCATGGGTGAAAATATAAGATACACAAGTAACAACATGATACTCTTAAAAACGGCAATGAAGAACTCAATGAAGAACAAAGGAGGGTTGGAGGCTAACCTTGCAAATAAAATGTTTATAAAGTCCAAACATGTATCGAAAACTCAATGCTATCTTTGTCGTCAAAACTTTCAGACCATGTCGTCTAGATTATCCATCATGTCTACCATACAAGAAGAAGACTCGTCCGTCTCACCAATGCCATCTAAGATACACAAGGATGAAAATATAAGATACACAAGTAACGAAATTATACTCTTGAATACGGCAATGAAGAATTTAATGGAGAACAAACGAGTGTTGGAGGCTAAGCTTGCAAATAAGAGGGCTATAGAGTCCAAACCGATTTGGACAACTCAATGTTATCTTCGCCGTCAAAACTTTCAAACTATGCCGTCTAGATTATCCATCATGTCTACCATCCAAGAAGAAGACTCGTCCGTCTCACCAATGCCATCTAAGATACACAAGGGTGAAAATATAAGATACACAAGTAACGAAATTATACTCTTGAATACGGCAATGAAGAATTTAATGAAGAACAAAAGAGTATTGGAGGCTAAGCTTGCAAATAAGAGGGCTATAGAGTCCAAAAGGGTATCGACAACACAATCTTATATTCGCCATCAAAACTTTCAAACCAAGACGTCTAGATTATCTATCATGCCAACCATCCAAGAAGAAGAAGAAGACTTGCCCATCTCACCATTGCCGTCTAAGCTATGTTAAGTAGACTTAGGAAAGTTTTGATAATATCGGTACCGTCCTAACACCCTAAATCCCCTAAGTATGTGTGTCCGATTTGAATAACCATTATGCCGAGACCTCGAGTTCTAAGTTTTGAAGTAGAATTAAGTAGTTTATACTAGCAGTCGGCACCATCTTAAACACGTCTACGTTTGGCGGCCGATGAATATAAGTGAATGATCCTGAAAAATAACGAATGAATGTTCGATAAAATTGAAAAAAAAAGGGAATACACCTTCTAAGTTAGGTGTCCCTCACCCAGTCATTTAGCCCAACGGTTGTTGATTCTAAAAAAAAAAAGTAACGCCCATTGTTAGTTGGTCCATTGGTCTCTGATATTGGACTCGGTAGGGCGGATTACGGCCCGATCCTCCACAATTGCGATGGGTTATAAAAAGGGGTGTGCCGCTTTTGTAACCAGAACCCTGTGCTAATGAAAAGGATCATAGTCGCTAACCGGTTTCCTTACTATGAATGTGTACGGATAACGGGCTTAATGTGATTGCGCTAGAATGAAAAAGAGGTGAAAAAGAACAAAGAGTGTTGGTTGAGTTATAATGGCATAATTCGGATTGGTTTTGCATAGGAGGGAGTTTTTGTCTGCGAAATGCGGATATGTGTCACTACGGTATCCTTGTTATCAATATCTATTACCTATCTAATTAGCACTAGCCTGGCAGCCTAGGGAGAGTTTTGTTTGTTGTTTTTTTTCCTAGTATGGAATCCTATGTAATGTGCATAATGAGATGAAATAAATTTGTAGAGTTTTATTGGTTACCCACTTTATTTTTTTATTTAATTTTTTATTAAACTTGCAAATGCAACCAACAACTTTCATTCATCGAATAAGCTTGGACACACAAACCATGATGATAAACTGTGTTTTTTTAATGAAATTTGAAGAACACACAAAAAAAGAAAACATTAGCAGACTTGTGGCCTCGCCCTCATGGTTGAAAAACATGATGACTCTGTGAATGGAAAGTTTCCTTAAAAGGCAACATCACTAATTTTGTTTGCAGTTATAGATATCAATAATAGATGTTCCATCCATAATGAAGTTATTCACCGAAAATTGAACGACTTTGTAGGAGTTGAACTTTTAACTTTTAATTCTAACGGGAAAAAACTACAATAACTAACTAATGAATTTGAACACTCCTCGTGCTAAAAGCCAATGCATATAAGTGATTCAAGAGTTCACTAATAAAATGCCGACAAATAGAACCGATGATATGCAGAATACTAGTTCGCACTCTGATCAGTGCCAAAATGTACTTATTTTGTGTATGTAAATAGTGGCATTTATCGATACTTTTGTTAATACCGTTTGAATAATTCCCCGTTTTGTATATAAATACGTATACTTTGTGAATAGTTGTATTTTCATATACTTTTATACCATTTGATAGTTTTTCCATTGTTTTTATAGGTATTCATGCTTATTGGAGCCTTGAGGAATAAAGTCTCAAAGGCACGACTTCGATTTCGCAATTTTGGTGAAAGCCCGCTTAGCCACCGTCAAGCGGACTTCCAAAGACTCAAAATAAGGATGACCAAAATCATCATTTTGGTTTCCATTCATTCATTATTGGATAGAGCATTGAATAAGCTTTCCAACGCTTCGAACCGGGCGCAATTCGGAGTTACGGTTCTCGAGTTATGGCGAAAACAAAATCTGATTTTTAGCAGACTCCGCTAAGCGGAGGGGGTCCGCTGAGCGGAGCTCCAGCGGAGCAAATCAGCGTCTGGAAGCAATTTTGAGTCCGCTGAAAGGGACCAAAATCAGCAGCTCGTTAAAAGGGACCAAAATCACATTTTTAGGTCATGGGTTGGGTATTTTTGAGTCCCAACACCATCAACTTCATTCTTAGAGTAGAATTGGCTTAGAAAACAACTTCGGAGGTTGCATAAGGATGATCGGGGGTGGATTGAGCATCGAACAGAGCTGACAAACCGGGAGATTTTCGGTTCATTTCTCTTCTTCTTTGTGTATTTCTCTTTGGTTGGTTTTGTTTGTATATTTACTTGAATCTTATGTATATTTACCAATTATAATGTTATATTTAACTTGCTTTACAAATCTGTGTTGATGTTATCCTGGATTTTTGCTCTATGCTGGGGATTTGGGGTGCTTTAGAGATAAACTTCTTGAATCCTTATCTAGGATGATAATATGTTGGCTCTGAACTCTAGAGATGGATTTAGAGCTAGCATTCACTGTTTGTATCTGTACGTAATGCTTTCGTGTTTGAGCGGCGCGCGAGAGATCGCCGACGCGAGAATACGGATGTTCTCGTGACTTCGCGTTAGAGATAACCTTAGTTGTGAGATGATCTCGTTTGTGCTCCAGAGATGGACGCTTATGTGAGAGATACGTGATGACATAGACGAGTATCGTAGGTTGAATATAATGGGTTGGTAAGTGTATGTTTGTGAAGAGTGAATATATTTACATTCCTGATAAGTTCTTTCTCTTCTAAGAATGTGTTTGTTATTCTTTCCTGTCTATATCTTTGTTTACTTTTTGCTCATTCAAACCCAAGCTCGAAACCGTAGAAACTGTTGAATGGCATCTCTCCATCTCTAAGGACGATAATTCCCGGATCAATATTTCCAAATCTTTTTTCGTTGCTTGCCCTATACTGCATTCAACAAAATGGCGCCGTTGCCGGGGATGGTTGTGATTGCATCGCAATAGTTTATATGGTCTTTAGCTTTGTATATATCGTATATATTGTATAGTTTCACTTGTATATTTTCACTTGTATATGTTTTTACTTGTTTACATTCACAAATTTTTCCTTTTTGTATGATAATAGTTGTTTGTGTTCCATACTTGTGCATATGTGTTGGTTTGTGTACATAATTGTATACTTGCGTTTTCTTTTATGTTTGTATAATTGTTGTATATATTTTTACCCATAACGTTTGTTGAGTGCTTTGGTTAGGACACTTTCTTTAGGCTTGTGCGGTGAGACGTCACCATGGCATGACAGAAGGAAGCTACTTTCCAAACACCGAAACAATAAAGGCGTCGAGCTAACGACGTAAAACAAGCGCTTGTTGGGAGGCACCCCAACGATTGTAAATTTTTGTCTATATTTCAGTATTTGAGGTATTTAGGTGAAGTGGAGAGAGCTAGAACACCAGATTCTGTTATGATTTTTCTGGTTTTTTCTGTGTCCGCTAAGCGGAGCAAAGCTCGCTAAGCGGGCATAGCAGAATTTTGTTTTCTTGCTTTGTACCAGTGGGGTTCCTATTCCACTTGGTTCACTCATTTTTCCCACTCTCACCAAGGATATTTAGTAGTAGATACTAGTTTTATTTTTCTAATTCTTTTATTGGTTGTTTGTACTCAAATTTTGTTCGGTGATTCGAAGATTTTTGAGGTGATTTTCCAAAGCTTGAGTGTTTCAACTTGCGGATGTATGGTAGAATATTGTTTTTGAAGTTGTATCATTCAAGGTACTCATTTATCGCTTTCTATAGCATAGCATGTTTAGGAAACTTTTCATTTGTACAATTACCATACAATTCATTCTTTTGCATTACTTGCTTGTTGATTGAATCACTTTAGTTCCCAAACCATAAATGTGAGGAAGCTTTCCATTGTTCATATATGCTGGAGGTCACAATCTTTGTTTTAACTGGATTTTATTATGCTTAATCTTTTGTTTATGTTGATTTTATGAAAGCATGAAAAGGATCAAGGCATTTTGTTTCATTTTGAGCACAACCACCATAACCAAATAGTCAATTCACCTTGTGAGTGTGTGATCATTTGTTAACCCTTTCGAGCCTTTTTGTCAATGTCCATGTTGTTTTTGCTAAATGCTTATCTTTGAGTGTTTAGTTGTCATTTTTGCATGGATGATTGATTCTTTGTTTTCTTGAACCCTCAACCATGATTTTTAGTATGAATTTTACCTTGCCTTAGAAAGTAGGGAGTATTCATATGATGGTGTGGTTGAATTCAAGTTGGGGAGAGAAATGGTTGCTACATATTTGGTTGTTGCTATGAGGTTGAAAAGAAAGAAAAAAATGTGAAAAAGAAAGAAAAGAAAAAGAAAGAAAAAAGAGAAAAAGTTTTGAAAAAGAAAAAGAAAAGAGAAGCGAATAATTATGCTAATAAGTATTGTGATTGGCTTGAGAAACTTGTGGTTAAGGAAGAAGTTTGATCGGAATTGTGTTGTTTAAATATTTGGTGGATTGATCACTCCCTTAGGTTTAGGCAAGTTTTTGTTTCGATTAGCCTTAGGACTTATCCCTTGTTTGTTAACCAAGCCACATTACAACCTTGAAAAGTCCTTGTGATTCTTGCTTTTATATCTTCAATGTGATTTTTGGATGAATGCATAATTTAATCTTTTGTTTGCAAAATTGTTGGATGAGTGTTAAAAGTCCTTCACCTTTGTGTGTTATTCATCCATTGATGAATTTTTGCTAGGTGTGATTCATGAAGTGAGCATGTATTGTGTTAGAATGTTTTGTATGCTTTTTGTGCTTAGGATTCGTTTCGTTTACATGTTGTCGTTGTAGGATAGTGGTAAGTATTTACTTTGTTTATACGTTTTTGTGTTGAGCCATACATTTGTTTTTGGTTTTCAAAACTTGTTGATTCACAATTCTTTGGTTTATTATTTTCAATTCTTTGATTTATTTGACATTGTTTGAGGACAAACAAAGTTTCAAGTTGGGGAGAGTTTGATAAGTGCCAAAATGTACTTATTTTGTGTATGTAAATAGTGGCATTTATCGATACTTTTGTTAATACCGTTTGAATAATTCCCCGTTTTGTATATAAATACGTATACTTTGTGAATAGTTGTATTTTCATATACTTTTATACCATTTGATAGTTTTTCCATTGTTTTTATAGGTATTCATGCTTATTGGAGCCTTGAGGAATAAAGTCTCAAAGGCACGACTTCGATTTCGCAATTTTGGTGAAAGCCCGCTTAGCCACCGTCAAGCGAACTTCCAAAGACTCAAAATAAGGATGACCAAAATCATCATTTTGGTTTCCATTCATTCATTATTGGATAGAGCATTGAATAAGCTTTCCAACGCTTCGAACCGGGCGCAATTCGGAGTTACGGTTCTCGAGTTATGGCGAAAACAAAATCTGATTTTTAGCAGACTCCGCTAAGCGGAGGGGGTCCGCTGAGCGGAGCTCCAGCGGAGCAAATCAGCGTCTGGAAGCAATTTTGAGTCCGCTAAGCGGAGGGGGTCCGCTAAGCGGACCTGCTAAGACAGCAGCTCGTTAAAAGGGACCAAAATCACATTTTTAGGTCATGGGTTGGGTATTTTTGAGTCCCAACACCATCAACTTCATTCTTAGAGTAGAATTGGCTTAGAAAACAACTTCGGAGGTTGCATAAGGATGATCGGGGGTGGATTGAGCATCGAACAGAGCTGACAAACCGGGAGATTTTCGGTTCATTTCTCTTCTTCTTTGTGTATTTCTCTTTGGTTGGTTTTGTTTGTATATTTACTTGAATCTTATGTATATTTACCGATTATAATGTTATATTTAACTTGCTTTACAAATCTGTGTTGATGTTATCCTGGATTTTTGCTCTATGCTGGGGATTTGGGGTGCTTTAGAGATAAACTTCTTGAATCCTTATCTAGGATGATAATATGTTGGCTCTGAACTCTAGAGATGGATTTAGAGCTAGCATTCACTGTTTGTATCTGTACGTAATGCTTTCGTGTTTGAGCGGCGCGCGAGAGATCGCCGACGCGAGAATACGGATGTTCTCGTGACTTCGCGTTAGAGATAACCTTAGTTGTGAGATGATCTCGTTTGTGCTCCAGAGATGGACGCTTATGTGAGAGATACGTGATGACATAGACGAGTATCGTAGGTTGAATATAATGGGTTGGTAAGTGTATGTTTGTGAAGAGTGAATATATTTACATTCCTGATAAGTTCTTTCTCTTCTAAGAATGTGTTTGTTATTCTTTCCTGTCTATATCTTTGTTTACTTTTTGCTCATTCAAACCCAAGCTCGAAACCGTAGAAACTGTTGAATGGCATCTCTCCATCTCTGAGGACGATAATTCCCGGATCAATATTTCCAAATCTTTTTTCGTTGCTTGCCCTATACTGCATTCAACACACTCAACAACACAAACAGCATCACATATCGGGTGTTCTCGCGAAGCAGTTTAGTTAACTGGTTGTTGGTGTTGTTATTATTACCAACCAATCTTACTAACAAAGGGAAAGGGGGAACTTCCAGTTTTGAAAGGTGGATTTATTACCAACCAATCTTGCAAAATATCCGGTTTTAATGTCCAAATCCATAACCAAACCTAAACCACTTTTAAATATCCGGATATAATTGAATGGTTATTAACCGGTTTAGTTATTAATGGTTTGGTTATCCATTCATATAATCCGGATATAATTAAATGGTTATTAACCGGTTAAATTATTTTGGATTCGGTTATAATCCGGTTATTATCCAAATCCAAATATTTTAATTCTCAAAATATTAATTCTTTTTTTGAAAAAAAATATTTTCGGAAAAAATAATTTTCAAAACTAGATTTTTTTAAAAACCGGTTATATAATCATAACCAAATTTATAACCGGTTTTATAACCAGTTTTGATTAAAATGTGGTTATGGTTATAAATCCAAACCATTTAAATGGTTTTAAAATGGTTATGGTTTGGTTTTTGAAAATAACCAACCATGCACACCCCTAGGGGGAAGCACTTAATTGTAAAAGTAATTAACTTAAGCCACGGCGTGATGGCTGCCGTACGTTTGAGTGAGAATGCATGTTCACATATCGTAATAATCTTAACAACCTAATTAAGGTATATCATTCAAGTCAAAAATCTCAAGCACATAATAGGTAATTTGATTCCTTTGATATGAGTTTTGAATCACCACCATGATTACAATTTAATAACTTTACAAAGTAACTAAAGACAAACTCTTAAGTTGAAAGACAATGACTTTTTGAGGTTTTTAAATATCTCACACACAAGCTACCCAAACTACATGCAACATTAGATAAATAGATCCATAAATCGAATCGAACTGGACATTCTAATTGCTTTTCAACTTCTTAAATTTTTAGCAGTCTCGAAACATATTTTCTTTCACTTCTTCACTAAAGGTTTTAAGGCATACTTTAACATATATAAAAAATAAAACTAACACAAGTTAACACTTCAGCTGCTACAAAGTCACATCTTCATCGTAGTTTGAGTTCTGTTCAAGCCACATGCTCTTCTCAATGTTTGAGCCAATCTTGTTGTCATTATGTCTGTTGATGTCCTTCTTTGACAGATTTAACTCTGCAAGTCCCTTTATGGTTCATCCTCATTTCAATGCTTTTGATTTTCACCAATATTTCTCCTTTTATGTGCTGTCTCAAGAATGGGTAGAATGAATAGATGCGAGGGAATTGGATTGGATACAACAATAAGATGTATATATGTCTTAGTTGTTAGATTAAGACACAACAACTTGGCACGCTAAATCTTTGATTCACGGTACATTCGTCTCTCTTTCAGGTTCGCTGCATCTCGCATACACAATCCTGTTGCACACGGAGGTCGTACATCGAAGTTTGTTGCAGGTGGAGTCGTGGAGGTCTTGGTTATGAGGTAAAACTAAACAGGATGCTTCTCAAGTCGCAAACATGTGCAAGTTAAAGACTCAAGGTATAGTTTGCAGCCAAAAGATATAACTTATGTTAGCTACTGTCATGCTTGTAACTTTCACGAGTCTTCTCCACAATATTCAAACCCATTCTCATCCCTTCCTATACAAAGCATTTGAGCTTTGTTTGAATACTTCCCTCAACAGCTAATTATATATCTATATGTTATTGCCATTAGAGAGCAGCTAAGATACAAAGAAGCTACAACAACTTAAGACTCATTGTAATGCGATGTAGAACTCATAGACCCTTGGTTTACCGACATACATCATAGTAGCATACACATTTTTATTTCGGTCTTCAACAAATACGACTGACAAACACCATGTCCTCATTCCTCAATAATAACAACACCAACAACCAGTTCACTAAACTGCATTGCGGGTGTGCTCGCGAAACTTATGTCCCCGACCCATATAGAGAAAATGATGTGTGAATTCACTAAAGCTGGATCATAGTGAGGCATACAACACACGAAGTCAGCCACGCATAACCTAAAATTCACAAACAACATCATTTATCCCTTATCAATGTCATTCTACCACACAATAAAATCCAGTTTGTTGTGACAGACAAACAGTCAAACACTATTAATCGGCATCAAATTCTCACTTGCCCCAACCCAAGACTCAAAATTGAGTGAGTATCATTCATCTGACAATACTTCAGCTTTCACATTACAACCTAACAAAAAAAACTTGAAAGACTTTACAAATCACCAATTTCAAAAACATATCAATTTTTGTAATCTGACGAATTTTTGTAACCTTCGAACATTCAGAACAAATATATGTTGCACCCCTTATATTCATAAAATTTAACTTAATGTTAAAATGGTGAAGATTGGGAAAATGTGGGAGTATTTCTATCAACGACCTGCACTCCCTCTTTAGTAAGCTAATCAAAAAAGTAAGTTCCATGTGAGTCAAATTGTGAAACATGGGAAATGGTTTCCAAGTCATCCCCCATATCTGCGTGAGTTACACACAATAGAACGTTAGAAATGTATATTCTATTTGATATCTTATGAGCATATAGATTAAAAAGTTAGTTAATTAATGTATACTTAAAGCAAATAGTGAATATTCAGTAGGATAACATTCATACCTCTTCTATATGCAAAATTCTCGTCTTACAAACCAAAGACATCGGAATATCCGTATTATAACAAATCCTTACTTTGACCAAATTAGGTAAAGCATTCAAGTTTTCCATGGGATCGATTGATTTCTGGAAGGTACGTGATTTTGCATTCAAATCTTCTAGAATAGGGCAGTCATATAGAAACTTTGCAAAATATTCAGGAGATGTGAAATCAACGTTATTCAAATGAAGAGTTTTGAGACAAGGAAAATTCACTTGATCAAAATCCCACATTTTTATGTTTTCCAATCTTAGAACATGAAGTGTCTTACAACTGAGAATGCAAGGAGGTAATTTGATACAATGCGGTTTACCAGACAAGTCGAAGTTAAGATTCTTAACTCCTCGTTGCATCACAAATTTAAAAATTCTATTCAATTCTCCTTGTTTGAAGCGAGAATAGTAGCCTAATTTCAAGGTAAACGATTGGATCGAAGTCTTTTGGTCTCGCAAAGAGAACATGATTGAATAAACAAACTTCCGAAATGTCTCAAAGTCATTCAAAGCTTTGTCATCGAAGTTGAGAATAAGGACAGAGAGTCATACCGGCTTCCATCTCTTTGAGAGAATCATTGTGGTTGCAGCGAATTTGGTTGGAAGGAAGGAGAGAATGTGGCAGAGAATTGACTCCGGCAAGTCGCTAATTCTATCCTCCGTCGGAATTGAACGGCCAGAAGACATGATCTGTAATTGTGAACAGCCAGAAGACATGATTTGGAATTGTGACACTTGATTTAAAACATTTTTCTTATATAATTTTTTTCTTACAAACCTCGAAGCAAAGACAATAAAAGATCAAAAGATAAAATGACACTTGATTCTATTAATATTTTATTTCATTTTAAGTGTGTCGGATTGTCTGTAAAATTCCAAAGATAAATCTGTAGCGAAGCATTCGATGCAGAACACGTAAATCACCTCTTTTCATTGAAGATACAATTCTTCATGTGAATGACATGCTAACCACCTAAATTGATATAAAGGATGACCTCAAGCCACGTTTTACATGCATTTAGTTCTCAACCGTTTCTCATATTTAAAGAGAAAGTGTGTTCAAATCCTCTCGCATTCGAACACAATTTTTAACTTTGCATGTTAACTCCTTACTCCATCGCGTCAGAGACTCATAGCAACCACAACAAGCTATGCATTCTCATTTTTCGATCCACTTAGTTCTACCATAGAACATTGACTTTGTACGTGGGAATCGACTTCTAATTCCTACAATTTTCGACCACTAAATCTCTCTTGATTCATTCGAATATCCTTTGTTAGAAATCAATATCTCCCTCAATCAAAATTCAAACTCTTCCCCTTCAGATTCTTCATTAGATAATCTATTTCAATAACAATTTTCTACAAAAATTTTAGAACTGTACATAACTTTTATATTTAATAGAAAGTTTCTTGACAGAGTTAATAATTTTAAATTGTTATATTAAAATGGAAAACAGTAGTTGGAATTTTTTGTATTTATCAAAATTCTTTTGTACTCAAATTCATACTCAATTATTTGTAGCTTTGTATTGTTGCTTTTTTGCCAAGTTTGTGGAAACATGTGTGTTTTAGAGAAAGTAGAGTTGTTATTCTTTGTGTTGTCAAATTAGAAGGTGGTGTTCATTCTTGTTTGTGTTAGAAAATTAATAGAGTTTGGTGTGAGGTTGTAACATTTTCTAACATAGTTGAATCTCTATTGAGTGCGAAAGGATTTAACTACCCTTGTTTCGATAAGGAAATCGAGATATATCCTTGTGTTCTTTACATTTTTTATTTATATTTCTGCACTTTACTTCATAAGTTCATAGGAATATTTCAAAAAAACATCAGAACATCAAAATCATTGTTTAAAAAAGGGTTAAATAAGTTTTTGGTCCCTCTAAATATTTCAAACTTTGTTTTTAGTCCTTCAAAAAATTATTTTCAAAGAATGATCCTCCTAAAATTTTTCGCCCACACTTTTGGTCCCTCCTGTCAATGTCCATTAACAAAAGCTGATGTGGCACGCCATGTGGTAATGCCAGTATGGTCATATGCTGACGTGTCATGTCACGTTGTTAAGGTCAACATGATACTTAAACCCATAAATTTTCGTAGCTAATCGATAGCTAAAATCATAGCAAATTTATTGCACGAATTCTTATTCTGATGCAGTTTGTTCACATCAAATTCATTAAAGGACCAAATGGGATCAAAATGAATATACCACACATTACAATTTTCGACAAAATCATACAAAAACAACACACACAAAGATGAATATAATTTATTCTTTAAAACAAACAGGTACAAATGAATACTTACATAGCGAGAAGAAAAGACCTATCGTCTCGTTTTTATTTTTCCTTGTATTCATCCTATCATATATTGTCAAAATCCATAGCATAAATAGAATCCACATAAAAAATAGACTGAAAAAATAGAACTACTAATCTAAATTATAAAACGGGAAATTAAATTAAATTCTGAAATAAAAACAGAGATAATTTAGGAAACTAGTACTTAGGACCCGTGCGAGGCACGGGCTAAATATTTTATAGTAAGAAAACTATTTTAAAAACACATAATTTAAAAATTTCATTTATAGAAAAATTACTACTGTATAAATAAAACAAATAAAACGTCATTGTTTTTTTTTTTTTTTGAAAATCTTAGTATTTGGCTTTGCGACCGACTAATCCAAGAGGGGATAAAACATCATTGATAATAAAAGTATACGTATAAAAGTTAATTTAACTAAATTTTTTTTGTAAATATAAAATAATTTGGACATTTCTAATTTACTAATAATTTGTGTAAGTTTTAAAAAAAAATTAACTTTTTAAATAAAAAGAGAATCAATCAAGATGACATTCAAATTAAAAACATATATTTGAAATAATTATTATAATAAATTTTCTCTTTTTATTAAAAATATTTTGTAATAATGGTCATAAGTAAACAAATTAAAATTTTAAAATGCAATAAATGAAATGATAAATTAATTAAAACTACTATAAATTAATAAAAGTTACGAAATAAATTCTTAAATTTATTATAAATGTAAATTTGGTTATTATGTTTTAATATCAATATAAGTAATATATGTCATAATTTTAAAAATAAAAAATGAAGGCCCTCCTTGTAATCAAAAAAATTAAAAAAATACAAAATGAAATATATTTTATATATTATAAACTTATGTTTATTTTGTTGTTAATTGTAGAAAATAGTTTTTTTAATAAAAAATAATTTACTAATTTAATAGTTTTTAAATCAAAATTCATTTAATAATTAATTATTATTAATTTAGTTGAAATTTTGAAATTAAGTATTTGGTTATTATGTTTTAATATCAATATAAGTAATATATGTCATAATTTTAAAAATAAAAAATGAAATATATTTTATATATTATAAACTTATGTTTATTTTGTTGTTAATTGTAGAAAATAGTTTTTTTAATAAAAAATAATTTACTAATTTAATAGTTTTTAAATCAAAATTCATTTAATAATTAATTATTATTAATTTAGTTGAAATTTTGAAATTAAGTATTTGTAACATACATCATTAAAAAAACAAAATACTTTATATATTTTTTTATCAATCTTAGATTTTAATACAATAATAATAATTTTTTAAATATAACTCTTAATTATTTATTGGAGAGAAGAAATGAATGTGATTAAATTAAAAATAACGAATAATATTCAAAAAATGATTAATCTCATAAAGAATAATGAATCTATGGTTTAAATGACACTAAATAATTTTGTTTCTCTTAAAGTTTTGTTATGTATTTTGTGTTATCATTCAATGTTCAGTTATTTTAAAATTGGTTTTTCTGATTTTTTATTTAAACTTATTAATTGATTGCTACATTATAACCTATTATAAATTCTAATAAAAATATATATTTATAATATTTGTGGTGGTGTGTTAAGTTTTAGTAAGACTTTAGGTGATTATTTCTATAAAAAAAAGACTTGAGGTGATTTTGCATATTAAAAATATTACGCATAGTTAATTTTCGGAAAGAAAAAAAAACTACAGTATTTATGAAAGAATGTCTAAAGATATGAATTTGAGAATTAACAATAATTTATTTTTAGTTTATTTGCAAGAAATAAAGAATTACCCACACGTCTTTTTTAGAACAAAATACTACTTCTCATCCTACCATTACATCAGCTTAAGATATGATTGCAACAAAAAAAAAATAGCAGAAAATATTTCCTTCAATGGATTTAGACTTGGCTTGAAAAGTACACCTTCATAACAACCAATGTATATATGCATAATCAAAACCCTGAAAATTTTAAATACAATTAAGAAATAATGTAAGTTGCTTTGAAAATATGATGAATAACACAGTGGCATTGGCTATGCATATAAACTTGACAATTCTTAATCAGATTCAACAATCATCGTAATATCAATAATCATCATAATATCAACAATCATCATAATATGATCTATGTAACAGTTCAACAATCATCAAAATATAACATGTAAAACAATTTAGTAAATACCTAAGTGACTATGTAAAACAGTTTAGTAAACCCAGTGGCACTGGCTATTGCATAGTGCTGGAGACTGAGGACGAAAATTAAACCATTTATACATTCAATACTCCGATCTTGAAGAAAAAGAGAAAACAAAACTTGTTGTCACTAAAACTGTGAGGTAAAACAATATCAACCTCTTCAATTCTGTGAAACCAGCAAAGTACAACCATCTTGTTGCCTCTAGAATCCCCGTAAATATCTTCCAAGTAGGCAACCATACGTTTGTTCTCTTCTGCTAAAACAAACACAAAATCATTCACCTAAAAACAATTTGAAATGCCAACCGAGAGAAACAAATTTATAAAGTCAGATTACAACAAAACACATGAGGTGAACATAAAGAGATAAAAATAAAGTATTCAATTCATATGCACGTGCAAAGATTCATTCAAAAACTTTGACCTTAATCACAGCTAACCTAAAGTGATACATGTAAAATATTTGTGACTCACATATATGTGAAAACCATTCTGTTCAAATGACTGATAGTGATTTCTTCTTCATCTTATGGATGTGTACAATTGTGCATCTTCTCCGTTTTATTATCCTGAAAAGAAAACAACATAATAATTCAATAAGTAAAATGATTTAATTCAAATCAAATTAGAGATTCATGAAAGCAGAGTAAGAAATCCAAAAGAGTAAGAAATCCAAAAGATCACAGACAAAGGGAGTAAACAATGATTTCATCAATACCTTCAAGGTTCCAATGTCAGGTTCATAACCACATTTTCCAACAACCATAGTCGCTTCCCTAAAAGAAGAATCTGGAAAATTTAGAAGTAAACATAACAAACTTAATTTCAATTTTCAATTACAGAAAATAAATTCAGACAATAGGGCTTTCCTAACCGAAGCCTGAATCTTGTCGCCCTTTAAATTCACAAACAGAGATAATCAAAATCTAAAAGACATCATATATTATAATAAAACCAAACAAAAAAACAACCTCTTCATCCATCAAAACCATTTCCATTGCATAAAAATTTTGTTTGGAATTCAAATCTGGTACAAACCATAAACGAACAACTCGAACAACAATGTCCCAGGATTCCTTGGCAGGAGTGATGTCGTTAACATAGTCGTATTTTCCGGCAGCCATGAAACATTTCTGACACAGAATCGATAAACGTTAAGTGCAGAAGAACAGAAGAGAAACTGAAAGAAGGTGTGTTTTGGAAAAAATGAATCTGACCTATTTATACACCATAAATCATATGAATTGGAAGAGATGTTATTAAATGTACTCACATGGTTATCTGGATGGAAGTAACGATATTGATGATCAGAGTCATTGGAATTGGAAGGCTGCTTCGAGAAGAACAATTTACAATGATGCTTGAAGGTAGCCGTTGTAAGCATAAAAGCGTGGAATGCATAGGTCGATTGAAATTCTCAACAAAGGAAAGGTTCCAATTTGTTTGTATTCTGCAAAGCCGAAAAAACACATGGTATAATGTAATAATTAGGCTAAAGCATACTCCCTCCGTCTCATATTATAAGCAAACTAGTACTTTACCCCGTGCGATGCACGTGTTTAGGCGGGATTTTGGTCTAAAGTTGGCGCCTAAACATGTATTCTGTTTTAATATATTAAAGATTTCACCTTTTTAGATTCATTCAATAGTTAATGTATCTAGTCTGTATATAGACTAGATACATTAATTATTGAATGAATCTAAAAAGGTGAAATTTGCTTATAATATGGGACGGAGTAGTATCTATTTCCAAGGCCCAAAAATAGGTATCTCAATGGGTGTAAAATAAATTGAAAAACTAAAATTTAAATTTAAAATAAATTGGAAAATGTAAGATAATTATATTAGTTGATAATTATATTAGTCAATTAATATTAATATTATTAATAATATTCATAAAGCATCTATTTTCAAGGCCCAAAAATAGGTATCTCAATCGGTGGTGTAAAATAAATTGAAAAACTAAAATTTAAATTAACAGTATTTAAAATAAATTGGAAAATGTAAGATAATTATATTAGTTGATAATTATATTAGTCAATTAATATTATTAATAATATTCATAAAGCATCTATTTTCAAGGCCCAAAAATAGGTATCTCAATCGGTGTAAAATAGATTGAAAAACTAAAATTTAAATTAACAGTATTTAAAATAAATTGGAAAATGTAAGATAATTATATTAGTTGATAATTATATTAGTCAATTAATATTATTAATAATATTCATAAAGCATATATATTTCCAAGGCCCAGAAAGAGGTATCTCAATCGGTGTAAAATAAACTGAAAAACTAAAATTTAAATTAACAGTATTTAAAATAAATTGGAAAATGTAAGATAATTATATTTGTTGATAATTATATTAGTCAATTAATATTATTAATAATATTCATTATTGATAAATCAAATTTATAAATAATTTAAAATAAATTGGAAATGTTTTTCCTAATTAATTGATTAATATTATTATCAACACCGATTATTAACTAAAAATAATAAACTGAAAATGTGTATACCCAATAATAATTTCACTATAATATTATTTTGTCAAAATTAACTAAAATAAATAAATATGTGTATATGTGTATTACATCTATCGAGAAATCATATATTTAGTAAAATTAAATTTCATAATTTGATAATAAATAAATGAGAATTCAAATTCAAAATTTAAAATTAAGTATTAATAATAACAATCTATTAATAGTAATTTATCTAAATATAGAAACTTTTTAAATAGTAAGTATGCTAGTTTTGCGACAAATGGCAAAGTTGCCAAAGAACTCCTTTAGAAATATTATTATCTATGATTTCTTTATCCACCTCCTAACATTCTTGGTGATCTCTGGTGAATTTACCAAAATACCCCCTGTTTCGAAAATACATTTCCGAAAACGTGCTTTTATTGAAAAAAAATGGTTTTCGGGAATGTATTTCTGTAAACGTGTTTTTTTATGAAAAACACTGTTTTCGGAAATGTATTTCCGAAATAAAATTGTTTTCCAAAAAATTGGTGTATTCGGAAGTTCATCTCCGAATTCACCCCCTTGGAAGAATTTGGAAATGTACTTTCGAAATAAGGTCTGGACAGAAGAAAAATAAAAAACAACAACGATTCGCTTTATTTAATCGGATGAAGATTACATCGATCACATTACATAAGATTAAAGCTACGTATTGTTAAACACGGGTAGGTGAGGATGAGTCAATATTTTGATAACGTCGTCCCCCGATCTTTGAAGTTTCGCGTCCAACTCGATCGGACCCTTCGAAGAAAATCGGTCGAAAGTTGTCCACAAAACCGCTAAATCTGCGTTGTTCTTGATCTCAAAAGGTGTGAACTCAACTTCTCCGTCGTCGTTAAGCGATGGCAAGCGGTACTCGAGCTTGACAACCTTTCGATTTTCTGGATATTGCAATAGCGTGTTGAGCGACGTTATCAACTCCGCAAATAACGTGTCGCGCGGGAAGCGGAATTAAAACGGCATCAGGTAGCCAGTGGTGAAGTAGACGAATGCTAGGTGGGGTAGGTTTGTGTCATTTCTGTTTTCTGGTGTGAAGAGGATGAAGAAGAGTGTGTTGTATTTATAGACTTATTGGGGAAATGATGTCCTAACAAACCTTATCCTACATTAAGTGGTATTTTCGGAAATGAACTTCCGAAATTTGGCTGAAAACAAGTATATTTCGGAAGTTCATTTCCGAATTATGTAGAAACAGAGGTGAATTTTGCATTTTGTGCATTGCTGAGTGTTTTGTGTAAACAATACCCAAAACATTCAAAATAGACATAAATTAGACAATGATGACATAAAACATACTTATCTTATATATGAATTGAATCGGTCCGATTTTACATGGTAAACGACAATACATACAAAAACAATCATTACAAACAAAAAACGGTCCGGTACAAACTAAATTAACCGAACCAATCGGTGGCTCCTAAATCTAAAATAGGTATGTTCTTCGACCGCTCTCTATTTTGCTCACGCTCTTGGCTCATCATTTCTTCAAACTCCGCCATTCTTGAAACGAAAGGATCCAACCAAGACTCCACCTCATTTGAATGATGTGTCGTCCATTGACAAGAAGTAGCCGGTATAGGACACCCCGGTTTCAAAAACACTTGCACGAAGTGCCACGATCTTATATACCCGATGCATATGATGCGGCTCGACGCGTCCAATGAAGGTCGACTATGAAGTGGAAAGAAAGTCTCACTTAGTCCAAATCTCGTCAAATCGACACACACCCGATCATATGCACTTGCTATTAGATGACCCGTCTCGGGAAATGACATCCATTTCGAAACCGGAGCGATACCGGTAAGTGATGGAACAAGTGCATCATGAAGTTTCTCAAACTTTTCTTGATTTTCATATAGTCAGGCGTAGATGTCCCGATGCGAAGTCAACTCCGAAAGAAGTTCTCGTCGAACTAAAGAGTGATTTTCTTCCCCTTTACTGAGCAAACCCGCAACGGTCCGATATCCACAATTACCTTTGTCTCTGACATCAATTATGTTATCGATATATTTGTGCATAAAAAGTGGCATCTCATCAATGTATATAACGGGTGATTTTTTGATCGGTGGTGTACGAGGTGGCTTCGAAATACGGGCACCTTTGTTACCACTACACTTGGATTTTGGAGTCGGTGAATCCGGGAATAATGCACCAACATGTTCAAAGTAGAAAGGAGATCTTTTTATTGATGTGTCTTCTTGTGTATTTTTTGGACTTTTTCGGTGCACCTTTCGTTTTAACCGGTTGAGATGGCGGTTTCAAATTGGTGGTCTCCGGAAATACAATTTTTCGTAATTGTTCTTTTATGTGCATTTTCACTGTGTCATCCGCATTAGCAAACTTTTCCATTATCACTTCCAACTCGTCGGAGATTGTGATTTTGGAGTCATTTTCTTTCAGCGGGTCAAAATCATTAAAATGGAGTTTCTTCCAATGGTCGATTACCTCATCCATGCGTATCGGTGAATTCAACTTCATTTTTTTTGAAAGTATACAAGCACATGGAAGGTCGTATGTCTTTCTAATGGTGCACCCACATAAAGAACTATCTGAACCCGTGGTCTCCGCCCGCTTCGCCTCATGAAACATAAAATTCAAACCCGAACGGGATATGTTGTAAATAAATTGGGAGAATAGAATTTGGCCCTTAAATCGATGTTCCATAACCATCTTTCTCCGACCGAACGATGTTTGAATTTCATTATGTTGATTTTGGAGCATTTGGTTCACGGTGTCCCATCCCTGACACAAATCTCCCTTGCTATCACCCAACCACCTCTTCAAGACCGCATGTGTAGATTCAACTCGGTTAGTCGTGGTGCAACCAAGATGTCTAACTCGATTTGTCCTAGTGCACACAACTTTTTCCTTGACTTTGACAAGAATGGTGGATTCGACGTAATGACAAAAAGTCTTAATGGAAACGCACAAAGACCTAAAGTGTACCAATTTCTCGTTATACACCTCTTCGGAGTATGCATCTAAAATCTCCCTCCATACCGCCATTATCCTCTCCACAACAACACCGGCTTTGATAACTTTACAGTTTTCATCCAGCCCATCTTTTATCCCAACCACGGGTTTCAACTTACTTCTCACGTTACAAGTTATGTGATACCCAAAAAGTATCGCGGTCGATGTCGGGAAGGCGCTATTGACCGCATTCATCAAAGCATTGTCCCGGTTGGTAACAATGACGTTTGGCATAACCTTTTGATCAACTAACAAAGACTTGCATATTCCCAATGCCCATGTAAAGTTTTCTTCTTTTTCACGCTCCAAAAAAGCAAACCTGACTGAATAAGTCTTGTCCGTCGATGTCACACCGACTATCTCTTAAAGAGGAAACCTATATTTTTTTGTCTTGCACGTCGAATCCATGACAAGAACGGTTGGAAATGTGTTGAACAATTTGATACTTTCGGGATGAGTCCAAAAAATATCACGCACCGTAACTTTGTCCTCGGACGTTCGGAAGCTTGACACGTATTGGTTATCGCCTAATAGGTTCAAAAGTTGTTGCATTTCCGACCGAGGGCCCATTTTCAAAACTTTAAGATTGTGTCGTTCATTGTAAACTTGCTTGATATTTGAAACGTTATCCGGTTTTTTTCGTTTTAAATCAGCCAGTAAGTTGTGAGGCGCCACTTTACCTATCGATAAATCCGAAATCACAATCTTCTCTTCGCGGGACAAACGACACGCCATTGGATGCCCGTGTAACTTATCATCCAAGGCATGATTATGAATTCCACAAATGACTCTTAAACGCCACAAATCATCAACCCTTTGAGTCGCGCGCAACTTAAACGGACACCCGCACTTTCTCGATCCCGTGTCTTCGTGTTTTAACACTCGGTTTGATTGTACATAACTCCCACCCCGTTCGCAATTCAAAACAACGAAAGTTTTCCGCCTACTATTTCCATTATCGGACCTTAAAATAACAATTCCAAATCCAAGTTTACTAGCTTCGTTACGAACCCAATCAATCAATTTTTCGCGACTAGCGAAGCTCTGATCATTTGTAAATTGTTGCCGAACATCAACAGTATCGATCATCGATTTAACGTCGATACCCGGATCGCTACTAACGTTAGCTACTACGTCGTCGTGCAAAATTGTTTTCCGGATGCACCATACCTAACATATGCAAAAATTAGCAAATTTCGCCAAAACTGTTTTTTTTACTGCCAGGGCTTATTTCGGAAGTACATTTCTGAAATTTGTTAGGTAACATATTTCGGAAATGAACTTCCGAACCATCGCAGGTTTCAGCAGAAAATTGTTGATTCAATGTAGTGAAATAGGGGATGAAATGAGAGATGTTTACCTCGAATTGTAGCTTTCTATGCTCCCTTTAACGTGATCAACGGTTTGAAACTTGATTTTGAGACGAAAAATGGATGGAGATTGATTGAGTTTTGGAGAGGGTTTAGAGTAGTTTTGGAGAAAAAATGATGAAATAGTGAAGGAGGGAGAATTGTATATGCAGATATGTTTTCGGATATGAACTTCCGAAATATTTTTTTTTAATTTTCATGCATTTCGGAAATGCATCTCCGAAAACACCAAAAAAATGGTGTTTTCGGAGATACATATCCGAAGTCAAAAAAATCTTTAAAAAAAATTACTTCGGTGATGCATCTCCGAAGCAGGGGCAAATGGGGGATTTCGCTGGGGGTGACCCCCATAGGGAGGTGGGTAAAGAAATTCTCAAAATTTATGTTATAGTTCGCGATTAAAGTTGTAAAGATCGTGAATAATTCGCGATTCTTGAATATGATTGAAGCCGGAAGCTGAGTTGAATGATTAGCATGAACTTCAATGATCAGACTATAACCTGTTAGGAACCTTTAATTGTGGATGTGAGTCTTCTAATTGTTGTTGTTTTCTACACACATGAAATAATTTATCGGATAATGTATGAAATTAATTTAATAAATATATAAGTTTCAGTTATGTTATTTATTAGATATGGGTAGAAAATGAATCCAATAGGATAAAAAAAATGAATACCATTTATCTGCACACTTCAAGAGCGAAGAAATTACTTTCTATTCATCTCAAATGAAATTTTGTCACACGATATTGTATCTTTCCTACTTTCTTCTCAGCATTAGTCAAAATCTTTACCATATTCCAAACCTTAATCTCAAAACAAAGTGGAATTCAGTTCAGTGATAAATCCTAAATTGCAAAAGATAGATCCTAAATTACGAAGTCAATTTCAGATTTTGAGAAAACTGAAGATTTGAGGTTTCTAGTAGAAAATTTGAGGTTTTCAAAATTGACAACATAACTAAGTCATTTTAGGAAGGAGGGGACTTACCCTTACAAATAGATGACGACGATGACCATTCGAACTCCAATACGGTGGTTCCGGTTCAAGAAGTTATGTAACCTAATGAAAGAAAAGGAACAAACTTAATACAAAGGAGAAATATGAAAGATGATGTTGAGGAACGTTTTATGGTTGGAAAACTCACTTCCACGGTCCAAGAAACGAATGTGCGATGACAATGTACTTAGCGGTCTTCCATTGTTAGTGCATTTTTTTACTAGTTACTTTCTTTCTATTTCACCTTATTTTTTATTACTACTAGTGGGGTATGTGTGCGTCCGCACGAGTACTAGTGTGGTACGCATGCTTTTATTTTTAAAATATAATTAAAATTTTAATAATAAAAACAAAATTATTTCACCAAAATAGATTATAATGTTTAAAATAAAAAAACAATGGAAGAACGGATATTTGTATTTTGTGATGTCGCATTTCATCGAGTCACATACCTACATATTTGCGATGGTCTGGATTGGAAAATACGTTGGCCTGGATTGACAGATTTTAAGTTGAAGGCTTATGCCTTGTTGATGTCTCTATTAATTGGCAAGTTATTAAGTTGGAAGTTTTGCTCCATTGGTACTACATGCATGTACATTGTAACGAGTCGCGTTCCACGTCGCATATTTGAGTTGTTGTGTAGATAAATTAGTTGTCGTATATTGTTTATGTTTATGTTGTGGTTGATGTTGCTTGTCAAGTTGGGAAACGGTAACCTTTGTATAATCTGATTCTAATATATGATTTATCATACACTCAATTATATGGTTTGATATCTCACCCCTTCTATTTGAATGTTACCCCTATGTTGGTAACGCGCAGGTAATTAAGAGTAAATGTTGTTTATCTTTATTAGTTTAAGTCGGTGTCGTTGCTCTGATACGTAACACTCGGGGGGGATGAACGCATGTTTTATTGTTGAATTCACTACAGTTGTTGAATCTTAAGTTGATTACAAGAAATACTTGTTGTTATGAAGTTGTTTTTAGTTGAACAAAAGATGTTATGTAATTAAGCTGAAGTCTGTGAATCTACTGCAAAGTATTAATAAAAGTTGTTGTTAACTGTTCATCCAAGTTTTAAAGTGTTATGTATCTGTATCACATGCGATTAAATTATATGTTGAGTATTTTTAAAGTAGAATATTGTAGCATCTCAGTTACATGTTGAAACTTTGTAACTCTAATTTTATTAATTAATATTTGTCAGGTAAAAATGAGGTGTTATAGTGTGATAGAGAGTAGAATTATATTATTTAGGTTAGTTTATTATTTGCATTCTTATTATATTTTAATTAAGTTTTTCAATTATCAATTAAGTGGACTTTTAGTGTTTAGGTCTTTTGTTAGATTATCCATGAGTGGCATTATATAATGTAGTGTCTTTGACACATTTGAGATATCAAAGAAATTAATGAAGTTTATTTTTATTAGTTTAGTTTATCTTTTCTTTAATGTAGAATTTTAAAACTTTTTTAGGGTTTTAATAGTGTTCTCTTTTAGAGGCCTATCACAGTGTCATCTAAAACATTGCAATATGGTTGTAGTTGCACCATGGTTGGAAGAAAAGAAAGAATGATTGAATCTGATATTATCTCTATATGGGAGAACAAATGCCGTTATTAGTTCGATGCTGATGTTTCAATATTTGTAGGAAAAGGTTTGTAGTAAGTATATTATATTTTTAGGAGATTTAAAAAAAAATATTATTTAGGGTTTTGTCATATATATATATATATATATATATATATATATATATATATATATATATATATATATATATATGAGGAGGGATATATTTACTTCAAGAGTAAGTTATCAACACTTACTCTACATCATAACCATTAATTCTTCTCAATCTAATGGTTAAATTTAATAAGTATTAATTTTCTCCTTTAATTAGATTGAGAAAAATTAATTACTATTGAAATAAATATATCTCTCCTTTTATATATATATATATATATATATATATATATATATATATATATATATATATATATATATATATATATATATATATATATATATATATATTTCAATCACATGGAGGACTAAAATAAGAATTAAAATAAGGAAAATTATTTTTTCTTTTCATGCTAAAAAAAGTGAGCGAGCATCTATAGCTATTTTTTTTAATGTTAAAATAGTGTATATTACACAGAAACAATCAAGTATTATTTCACTAAGTTTTATTTTTTGAATAAGATTATAATATACCAAAGAAAACTCTACAAAAAGAGAGAAGGGGACCAAACCATAACCCTCCCAAGGAGAAATGAATCTAAAGAATGACAATCCTAGTCTATTCATTACAAAATCAACTCTCAAAAAAGGAGGAATACAACTGTAGATAGCGTAAGAAGGAACCGTTAGACCTATATTCGCCAGCAAATTCGCGCATTTGTTTCCTTCTCTAAAAATATGAGAAGCCACAAAAGTCATACTATCTAAGATATTAACACAATTCGCCCATCTTTTACTGATAATCCAAGGCACCTTAAAAGGTGGGAAGAACGCCCTAATCGCCGCTAAAGAATCCTGTTCTAACCAAATATTCCTCTAACCCTTCTCATGGGCGAACTCAATAGCTAATATAACACCGGTGAGTTCGGCAATGGGAGAGTTAGACATACTAATAAAACTCGCAAAAGGTCCATGAAATCTACCCTCATTATCACTAGAAATACCGCCACAAGCCAAAGGACCCAAATTTCCAAGAGAAGCACCATCGCAATTGAATTTAATCCAACCTCATGGAGGGGGCATCCAAATAACTTCCACACTACGAGGCGTAGAAGGAGGCTGAATCTTGATTTTAAAGTTCTTTAAAATCTCAAACTCCTGCATATTAATGAAATCTAGAGAACTAAAATTGTTTCCTGCCAAACAACAGGCAGAAACAATACCTACAATAGTTGAGGCAAGGGGAATACGGGCATCTCTGAATCTAAAATTATTACGAGCAAACCAAATAGCATTGAGAAAAAATATCACCGCAACTTTGAAAGCGAGTTGACATTGCGCATTCCAATTTTACAACACACATCTCCAAATATCCTCCCAAAAGATCCTTTGTAGGAAGCCTATAAAGAAGAAGAATTCATCCAAAAGCCTTAATTTTTAAAGGCACATCCTATCTCCGTACAATTTTGAAAGCATCATCAAATTTATTTTGGGGACCAAAAGGAATATGAGCCTAACCATAAAACTCGTAACATGAAGCCACCGAGAAATCCAAAAAGGAATTATAAGACCATGAAACCAAATCTTTCCCATCCTTCGTTCCCCAAAAACGATCCAAGCTTTCCTGAAATCGAGCGTAGCATTCTAAAAGGCCAAACTCACCCAAAATGATATCAGTAATTCCAAATTCGTTCCTCCGCCAACTCTCTTCTCTCCATCCTCCCATGGCCGCAACCGACACTCCCTTCAAACTAGATGCCTTGTATAAATCTGGGTAAGCGTCCTTCAAGATAATTAATTACCTTAAACCATTTTGCTTTCTAAAACGGAATATTAAAATCATTATGGATAGCAAAACTACAATAAACCATCATAGGATCCCTAAAGGAACAAGTACCTATTTTTATAATATCCCTTTACCAAGAAGAATGAGAAGATGAATCTTTAGTGCCACGCCCACCATAAAAACATGAGAACAAAAATCACCATAACGAGATTTCAACATATTCAACCAAAGTGAATTCTTCCCTTGAATACATCTCCATCTCCATTTGTTAAGGAGTGCTAAAGTAAATATTTCGATGTTTTTTTACCCCTAATCTCCCTTTGTCAAAAGGTAAAATTACGTTCTTCCAACTAACCCAATGAATCTTCCTCTTCTCTTCCACCCCACCCCCTAACAAAAAATTGCTTTGGATCCTATTAAACTCTCTCACCTCCTTCTTCGGAATTTTGTAAAAAGACATAAGGAATATGGTTAAAGAAAAAGAATTGAATTCAATAGAGTAATCCTACATCCCAAATTGAGGAAAAGATTTTTCCAACCCCCCAACTGATTCTTCATTTTCACCAATAGAGGATTCCAAGTCGTATCCTTCCTACGATCAAAACCAATGGGAATACCAAGGAAATAAAAGTTTCTCTCTTCCACTTTACAATAGAGGAAAACCGATGCGGCTTATAAAAACGGACCACTTGAATTAATACCTATGAATTTACTTTTATGACAATTAATTCCAAGGCCCGACACAATTTCAAATTCCTGAAACACCGCCTTAATCGCCCAAACATGCTTCCACGTCCCTTCTCCCACATGTAAAGTATCATCTGCAAATTGAAGATTTTCCACCCAACAAGAACCTTTTATGGCTAATTTCCCAAACTCCCCAACTTTAATGGATTTCCTCACTAACCCCGAAAGACCTTCTGCCTCTAAAACATAAAGAAAAGGTGAGAGGGGTCACCTTGTCTAAACCCTCAGAACACTTCGAATTTTTTGGTAGGATTACCATTAACAAGATCCGACATCTTACTATTAAAAACCAATGACTTAATCCATCCCATCCACCAGCCCCCAAAACCCATCCTTTTCATCATATACCGCGAATACCTCCAACTAACTTTATCACAAGCCTTCTCGAAATCCACTTTAAAAAACAAATAATTTCTTCCTTCTTTTCTATCATAGTCCACCACTTCATTCGCCACTAACACACCATCCAACGATTTCCTTTCGGGCACAAAAGCATTTTGATAAGGTGAAATAATCAAATCAAGAACGCTTTTTAATCTCCCCGCAAAAGTTGTAGCCACCATTTTATACATGCAACTCACCAAGAAAATAGGTCTATAATCATCCAAACTAACCGGATTATTGGTCTTCAGAATCAAAGTTAAGAAACAAGAGGTAATAGCCTTTGATATTACTTTTCCATAATAAACGTGATTTAGAAAATTAACAAAATCCTCTTTAAGGAACGACCAACAATTCTTAATAAAAAGAAAAGTGTAACCATCTGGACACAGACTTTTGTCTCCCCCACACCGCCTCTTTGCATCCACTTCTACAATACCTTCCAAAAAAGGCCTCTCTGCATCCACTTCTACAAATTTACTCCCAAAATGATTGTAAACCGCGTCTCTCACCTCCTCCACCGAGTCAAGCAAACGTCCTGCCTAAAGAATGGGACCTATGTGATTAATTCTTCTTTTATCATTCATCACCTTATGGAAGAAACTGGTATTAGCACCTCCTTCTTTAATCCATCTCAATCTCGACTTTTGTAAGATCATGTTTTCTTTAATTCTCAAATTCCTCCAAATACGACCAGACGCTTCCTTCCTCTTTTCAAGATTCCCAATTAGCAAATATCGGAATCCACCTCCAATCTCTCATCGGCCAAATTTATATCCAAAACTCCCTCTTTCACCTCCAAGTCAAACAACCTAAAAACCTCCTTATTCCATACCTAAACTTGTCCTTTAAAAGCCTAAAATTTTCTTTTAGCACAAAATCATCTCTTCCGTTTACTTTTAAATTATGCACTCTTTCTCCACAAAAGGAAGAAAGCTATTGAAAGTGAACCATTCATTTATTAATTAATGATAGATACAATTCATTTTACCTTCCAAAATAAAATTTATCCTTTAAAAGAAAATTCATAAAATTTGATATGATTAACATTATCTTTAAAAGAATATTATCTTTAAAAATCATTAAAATAATAATAAAAGTATATATCGGTTTCTTTTAACTTTAAAATAACTAACTTTTTTATTCTAAAATTATTTTATGAAAGCATTTTATAAAATATTTAAAAAATTAAAATTTATTTTTTATAAATGAAAAGATTAATTTTGACAATTAAAACATGTTCAAAATCTTACTTTGATTATAAATAATGTAACTGAATATTAATTTTTTATGAAAACCTATTTTAAAAATTTTACAAATTTAATTAATTTTATAAAATTGTAATTCTCCAAAAAAATTATAGAAAATATTGAAAAATTTAAAATAATAATTTAAATTTATATTTAATAATTATTTATAAACTTTTTAAAAATCAAAATATACAACACCATACAAATTATTTATAAAAATTTGAAACAAACAAATTCTATATACTTATTTAAAAAAAAAATGAAACAAACTAGAGCTATTAATATTAACTCATGTATTTTAATTAAAAACAAATTATTATAATCTTAATTTTCAAAGTGTAACAAACTACTCCTATAAAGTAGTAGCCACCTTCATCTATCTATTCAATCTAGATTAAATATTAGAAATTCAATAACAATTTTAATATGGAGCGTTACTAAAAGACTAAATAATAAAATAATTTTTAAAAGTGTAACAAATTATTCCTATAAAAACTGAGTGCAACAAATTTTTTCGAACAAACTTTCCTTTATAAAAATTATAGCTGTTATGTAACTATTCTACCTATATAATGGATAGCCACAAAGTTATAATTCATTCATCAACCTCAATTTCATATAAAATATCACAAGAAAAAGCCTAAATCATCTAGTTACTATTTGTATAGAATAAAAAAGATTCCTTCTTAAAATTATAAGTCCGTAGAGCATTTTCTAAAATTCCAAAATTTTTAACATATAAGCTCTTCCATCAATAGTGAGTATAGCGGCTGAGTTTGGAATTGGAACTTGGCTAGTTGGTTTGCAGAACGGAGTATAGCGGCTGAGTTAGCAGCGGCTCTGCCCCAGAATTCCACGCACAGTAGAGTGGCAGCGCTGGAAGCCACCGTAGCAGGCCTTGCTGCCGCCAACAGTGGTGCTGGGACTGCATCTGTCCCGACTCAGCACCTGGCAGCTGAGTTGCAGGCTTTACTGGCAGCTCTTAATACTGTTCGAATCAAGGAAAATGTTGAGGACAGCTTCTCTTGGGCGAAGGATTCTAGTGGGAGTTTTACCGTTAAATCGTGCTATGAATTTTTTAAGAAGTTTCTATCCGGTCCGCCGTTGGAAAGTGATAAGGTTGAGGCCTTAAACTTTCTATGGAAATTCAAAGTTCCTCCAAAGATTGTTTGTTTTGCTTGGAGGTTTTTATTAAATAGATTGGCCACTAGAGATCAATTGGTGAGAAGAGGTGTGTTGGAGGAAGGAATTGATTCTAGGTGTGCCTTATGCGGCTCCGGTGAGGAATCTTTATCTCATCTTTTCTTTTCGTGTAACGTCACCATTTGCATATGGAGAAGGGTGTTTATGTGGCTTGAATTATCCGGATTTTTGTCCTTTGAAGAGTTTGGGGATTTCTTCTATAATTTCCGGAAAATTCCTTGCATTGTTAAGCGTATGATTGTGGGTACCGTTTGGCTTGCTACGGTGTGGTCGATTTGGCTTAAGCGGAATGCGGTGATCTTTGAGAAGGAAGTTTTTAGCTTTACCGAATGTATGTCGGATATAGTTTTAAGCTCTTGGAGGTGGTTATGTGCTTTCCATAAGAGAGTTAATCTTTGTAATTTTTATCTTTGGAACACTCTACTTCTTCTTTGTTTTGAAAGGTAGTAGTTCTTTTTCTTGTATCGGTTCGGAGCATCCCTTTTGCTCCCGTTTAATTCCATTACCTATTTAAAAAAATCAATAGTGAACTAAGATCCAAACATATAAGCTATTAAATTATAAACAGGTTGATTAGAGTGTTTCTATGATGAATCCGATTGGCTAATACTAGATACATTTTCCTAAGCAACTATCAAATTTTGCCCTTCTTTTGAACACAAATTTGATAAATAGGTGGTGGGCCATGGTGTTTCACAAATTTGATGAGTATTCCATTGCTTAGGTAGGGAAAGGTATTATGTGAGATGAAAACAGATGGATTTAGTTGTTTAAATAATAATCCTCTAACAGGGAATGTGATAATATTTAATATAATATATAACTATAATTTTTAAACATGAAAATCTAGAGGACAAGGTAAGAAATATAAATATAATCTATAAATATAATGAAATTGAAAAAAAAAATTGAGTGAGTTCTTTTTAATTTAATTTCAATACAAGAAGTTTAGTAGGGGTGGAAAAAAACCGAATCCAATCCAAACTGATTTAACCAACATTAAAAATCGGTTTAACCGACAACATATATTGTTTGGTTTGGATCTTAAAACTATGTTACTAAAACTAGTTTATTTTTTTAAAACCGATTTACATATGATTTGGTTTGGTTCTAAATCGGTTTACATAATGTAGTATACTTGACAACTCTTTAGTTGTTATCTACAAGTTTAATATTAATTTAATAATAATTTAATAATAATATATTAAATGAAAAGATGTCGAAACTCAAAATTTACTATGCCTATATTGATTGAACAAAACAATTAATACTCTGAATTTTGACAGAATAATGTCCTTTGCTTTGGAAAGTTGAAATGACAATTCAACTATTTTATTAATTAACCTTCTCAAAGATTCATTTTCCCAAACTTTTTATTTTCTGCTTTTCCACTTTTCATTAGTTTCTAGTTCTACACTCCACCACACGTTGTTTAGATAAAATCTAATTGAAATCACTTCTCTCTCTCTAAAGCTTTGCTAATTGCTCATCAATTTCTTCTACTGCTATTATCTAAAAATACAGAGACAAATAAACTTCTTTTTATCACTTGATTTTTCCTACAACAAGGTGTGTAAGCAACCAATCAACACATACAATTTCACTTGATACTTTTGCTTGTTAACTTCTTCTCCTGTTATTTTCTAAAAACAATATCTAAGTGAATTTCTTCTTCTCAAATTTGTGTAATGTTATCCCTCCACTGTGTGTTACAACCTCACTATGCCACCATCATTCTACCAAATCTAATGCAAAACTAAGAGCTATACAAACAAGATGAACCTTAAGTGTATTTTGTGAAAAAAACTACAATCGGAGATCAGATCTGCAACTTAGAAACCCAGAAGATGAAAACGAAAATCTATGTAATAAATTGAACTAACCGAACCGAACCACAGTAAATCCTGCTTTTTCCGCAACACTCAAAACCAGTATACATAATTTTTTACAAAACTTATATTTTTAGCAACTACTAGTATAAGAAAGATTTTCACTTTTAAAAATTTGTTTATATAGAGTGGAAATTAATAAATCAGATCGATCTTCAAACAAAGTGACAGGTAAAGAATTTTAAGTGTTAGTTTTGTACCTGAAGCTTCAGACCTTGACGTCGATTACAAAGCAAAATCCCTTGTTTTAAATACCTAATTGTCAAACAAAAAATGAGTTAGAGTAAATGAAACTGAAACATAACAAAGAAAGAATGATAACAAGAGTAATTAGGGCAAGACTCATCACAAACCACTAAGAAAAACAATTGTTGCAGATGTGAGGATGGCAACACGTGAAGCAGGAGAACGATATGGAAAATCAAAACAGCGGCGAGAACATGAGAGAAAACGAGTTTTGATCATCTATTTTGATTTTGTATTTTTTTGGGATAGAAAAGCTTTTGTTGGGAGGGAAATGAAACGTGGAAATATGGGTCAAGGAGAGAAATGAAAAGGCATTAGCGCATATATTTTGGCGGAAGAGGAAAAAAAAAAGGTTTTCACTATTGTGTTAAAAATAAAGGTACATAGTTAATTTAAAATATAACTTAATATCCATTTTCTTTTAAAAATTTATTAAATATATTTATTTTATTTAAAAATTAAATATACTAAAAGTGAAGATGAATTTTCCTACCATGGAACCTATACCCACGAAACCTTATAAGTTATTTTCTAACATATGATACATATACCTACAGTAACAAAATTTTGTTAGTATATGTTATTTATACCCATAGATCTATCAGCCATCACTAATGGTGTCCGTTGGTATATGGAAAATTTCTTGTAGTGACGTTTGACACTGATGGAACAATATTTACCTCAAACACAAGATGTCCGAAAATCTATCCCGACCAGCAAAACAACTGAGCACCCAACACAACCTACATCATCATAGTAATTCTCAAATAGTGAATATTCAGTAGGATAACATTCATACCTGTTATATATGCAAAATTCTCGTCTTACAAACCAAAGACATCAGAATATCCATATTATAACAAACCCTTACTTTGACCAAATTAGGTAAAGCATTCAAGCTTTCCATGGGATCGATTGATTTCTGGAAGGTACGTGAGTTTGCATTCAAATCTTCTAGAATAGGGCAGCCATGTAGAAACTTTGCAAAATATTTAGGAGATGTGAAATCAACGTTATTCAAATGAAGAGTTCGAAGACAAGGAAAATTCACTCGATCATAATCCCACATTTTTATGTTTTCTAATCTAAGAACCTGAAGTGTCTTACAACTGAGAATGCAAGGAGGTAATTTGATACATCGCCGTTTACCAGACAAGTCAAAGTTAAGATTCTTGACTCCTCGTTGCACCACAAATTTAAAAATTCTATTCAATTCTCTTTGGATCGTGGCCTAATTTCAAGTTAAACGATTGGATCATGGCCTTTTTGGCTCGCAAAGAGAACATGATTGAATAAACAAACTTGCGAAATATCTGAAAGTCATTCAAAGCCTTGTCATCGAAGTTGAGAATAAGGACAGAGAGCCATACCGGTCTCCATCTCTCTGAGAGAATCATTGTGGTTGCAACAGATTTGGTTGGAAGGAAGGAGAGAATGTGGCAGAGAATTGACTCCGGCAGGTCGCTAATTCTATCCTCCGTCGGAATTGAACGGCCAGAAGACATGATTAGTAATTGTGAATGGGGCAAGCAAAGAAGTATAGAGGATTATCAGCATTGCGGCAATATATAGAGATTTCTGTTATAATTAGGGTTTGGGCTTTTTCTATAACCGGAATGGTGGCGTCGAAATTGATCGAGAGCGGAACGAATTCACTTTGCTTTTTCAGTAACTGGAACTGATTTTGTTAAAAGAAAAGAACGAGGGAAGTCGTTGCTGTTTGAAATAAATATATATATATACTAAAAACCAATTGTATTAGAGAAAAAAAAAGGAAATGCACGGTGTAAAAGAGTTTAAAACACATTTTTATTTTAAAATACTAATATGACATGGGAAATCTGAATATCATTTAACACTCACAGTGTACCATATTTAAATTCATTATATTACTAAATTACACTTTTATTTTTAATTTTTTTATGACATGGCATATTAATAGTTTTTTTTACACTAGCAATGAAGATTAATTTTATTATAATTTTTTATTTATATAAATTATTTATAATTTATTTTTCCAATCTTATTTACAACTTATTTCTTATTGAAATTTTTTCTTACAAAGAGCAAAGAAAATAAAAGATTCAAAAGATAAATGTGTTGCGAAGCATAAGATGCAGAACACGTAAATCACCTCTTTTCATTGAAGATACAGTTGTTCACGCGAATGACATGCTAACCCATCTAAATTAATCTAAAGGCTAATCTTATGCCACGCTTCACATGCATTTAGTTATAAACCATTTCTCATATTTAAAGAAAAAGTGTGTCACTTCACAAGTATTCAAATCCTCTCTCATTCGAACATAATTTTTCACTATCATAATGACTTGAGCGGTGAAAGACTAACTTTGCAGGTCAACTATACTCCATTGCGTCAAAGGCTCACAGCAACCACAACAAGCTATGCATTTTACTTTTTCGATCCATTTAGCTCTACCATAGAACATTGACTCCGTATGTGGGAATCAACTTCTAATTGCTACAATTTTCCACTATCAAATCTCTCTTGATTCATTAGAATATCCTTTGTTAGAAATCAATATCTCCTTCAGTCAATCGGAGTACAAATTTCCATTCCTTTTTGCTTCTATCCGAATTCAAACTCTTCTCCTTCAGATCCTTCATTAGATCAGACGACAATGGCGACATTGAAAGCTACTCATTCTATCGTCCAACAGCAAGCCTCCGTTGTCCCTGAGGTTGCCATAAATCCTCCACTCTCTCTATGAAAAGATTGATCATGCTCAAGTGCTCAAGGTTGAAGGAATCTCAAATTGTCAAAAGATAATATGGTATGAGATAAGGGATTAATCTAACGTACAGTATGAATTTTATTATATATATGCTTTAGATGCTCATAAACTATCACTAGTGCAAAAAGAATAATATAATTTTAAAATTTATACCTGATATACTAAAAACAGGTGTAAATAAGAAATACGGTGGCAATTTTAAAAACAAGTTTAAATTAAAAATATTATTATAATCAAATCTCTATTACTCGAATTAAACTAAAAACGGGTGCAAATTTATATAGACTAAAAAAAATATTTAATATGTGTGACATATTAACATAGTTATAAATAATTTAGGGAAACTCTCATTACACTTTTTGAGGTTCTTAGGTACCATGTGTGCTTCCAAAAATGCATGTCTGCTTCGGTATATGTATATTAGAAAACACTTTTTTTTACATTTGCGTGAAAATGTTCCGTAGATACATATACCGAACACTTCCGTATGTAAATCTACGAAATAAACCAGATACAAAAAACCATAAGATCTGTTAGCAACAGTGAACAAATATAATCAATGGGAAAGAGAAAGAACCTTTTGGTTAGGGTTTTAATAGAATAAATCAAAAGTGTGTGAGTAAGGGTTACATCAGAGTATAAATATCAAAAGTAGAGAAAGACCTAACTACCCTTATAAAGATACAATAAAATATAATAAATAATAATGATAACTAACAAAATCAACATTGCAGCGATAAAAATAACATTCATAGATTAAAATCGACATTACATTGATGATTTCAACAGAAAATTAAATATTACATTTCAATAGCTCGGTGGATGTTCTCAGAAAATCGGCATTACATTGATTCGTTCTTTGCACTGTCGCTACGAACTCGAGCGGGATTTTCTCTTTGAAACCGTAATACATTCGCCACATGGCTAAAACATCTTTTTGGTTATTGAGCTCAAAGTTGTTGTAAATGTCGTTCCCTCCGTTTTCAGATGAAGGTGAACGATACTCGAGTTTCACAACCTTTCATTTGTCACTCTAAGGTAGGAGGTAGTGGATTTCGTTAATGATATTGTCGAGCGAGGTGTAATCGCGGAGTTTGAACATCTTCCCGGGTGTTCTTCGGTCGGAGTAGGAGACACTTTCGACATACCAACGGATGTTGTAATCATATTGAGATATTTTTTTTGTTTTTGTGAAATACAACATTAGAAACCCCAAATTTATAGAAAACCTAGGTGAATATGGACCACTCATTTTTTGTCACAGAATTTTCCATAGGTATATAATGGAAAGAAGCTAGACATTTTGTTTTCCTAGGCGTATCTACGGAAAAAACCCATACTTTACAAATTTTAAACCTTCCATAGATACATCTACGGAACTTTCCCTGTTAGTTTTTTTAGCAGAACAGAATAATATAGCAGGGCAAAATAATAGAAACACATATACACATACTACACCTCTCATTAGAATTTATAAATGACAAAAAAATTATTATATTGCAATGTTAAAGAGTGCATATATTAAACTTTCAAACTACAAAACACATCAAAAGATGTAACCGACACACATATAATGCCCACCTAAAATTATCCTCTTTTTCATACTCCAAAAAAGCAAAACTAACGGCGTAAGTCTTCTCGGTAGATGTAACACCAACCATCTCAAATAATGAAAGTCGATGCTTGTTGGTGTCGTAGGTAGAATCGAGAATGAGCACTGTCAAGAACATATTGAATAACTTTATCGAATGCGCATGAATCCAACAAATATCTCGGACCGTAACTCCATCCAACAATTTTAACAGCTGTTGCATCTGTTGCACCCCAAAATTTTCCCTCTTGTCAGTACTATAAGTTACGAGGGACATTTATTTCATCACTCAAAAATCAAGAGAAAATAATAAAGAAGTTCCTTTGTTTCAAGAAAGTTCGGTGCGAAAGTGTGTTTATGCGGAAAATGCAAAATTCATAACCTTTGACTGGAAGGTCAAATGAGCTTGGTTTTAGCGCGGCCAAGACCGTTTTGGCATTCTCTACATTTTCGTAATCGGGCCAGAAGCCAATTCATCAATAAACTTTGGTCTAAAAAGTCAACTAAACTTTGACTGGCCATAACTTTCACATGGAGTATCAAATATTTCCCAAATAAAACCTATTTTGAAGGAAATTGAATTCTCTACAACTTTCTATCATACATTCTAAGGCCATAAATGCACCATTGGAGAGATATGAGCCAAAACATTACAGGTCCTTCTAGGAGATCGCAAAAAGTTGTTTTTTTTTTCAGGAGCAATATCATCAGGATAAAGTCCTCAAACACAAAAACGGTTCCAAAGTGGCTTGTAGAGGACATCTTGGGCTTTCCAAAAAGTACTAGATCATCTCCATATGATTAATATTGAAAGAGTTATGACTTGCATAAGTTGGTCGATTTGGAGAAAATGCACTTAAGGCGAAATGGAGAAGTTTGATATTTTGTACCAATGGGCCTAAGATTTGAGGTTCAAACGTGCCATGGGCTTTATCATGACTTTTAAAACCAACTATTTTATTTTTATGGAATTTAATTATTTATTTGAATTTTAATTCATTTAAATGTTAATAAATCATATAAAATATGAATAATTTGTTTTAAATCCAAGATTTGATTTTTACAATCAGTTTCAATTACCCAAATATCCTAATTTTAATCAAAATTTCATGGTAATTGATATTGGAAAGAGATGGTTAGGATTGAACCAAATTTGGAAAGGTTTACTATCAAATTTCAATATAAACATGGACACTATATCTGTATCAAGGGAGGATGAAAAATCAGAGCCAAAGCACTATGATTTCAAAGGAAATATTTCCAAAAAAGGTGTAATTTTCGTATTCCTGTTTCAAGAGGTTTTCAAGGCTTACCATTCATTCAATCATCTTCCTGAGGTAATTTAGAGTGAGTAACTTGACTGATACACGACACCCATATTGTTTACATACTCATACCGCATTGTTCATGTTTTCATATGTTTTTGGATTTTTCGTTTTGCATATATCTTGGTGTTATAGTGTAATTTGACGATTTTTATGAGTTTATGGTATGATTTAGAGAACGTCCATGCCCTTAAGTCAAAGCTTTCACGTGAGAATTCCAAGTTACCATGGTTAGGGCAAAAACAATGAAAGCTTGCGTTTTTTATGCTACAAGAGGTTTTGATCCAAAACGATTACGCCATGGTGTTCGCAAGGCTTGGTTTGATAGATTTGGGCAATCTTGGTTTGCGTTTGGTTCATCTTTTGTAGGTTTCAAAGTCGTATGCATGGGGGGGAAGAACCTGCAGAAAAATCCGCAAGTAAATCCGAAGCAAATTTTGCGGCTAAATCCGCAGCGTTCAAGGAGGAAGAAGGTGAACAGTGCAAAGCTTCCTCTCAGCCACACGTGGAGCGTCTATATTTGCTGGTCAAAAGTCTTGATCCTCTCTCCAATTCTGATTGCTAGTCGGCGCCACATAAGCCCAGTTTGACTCGGTTTGAACCAGTAATTTACCTTTTATATTTTTGTTAATATTATTCTGAAGTGGTATTTTTAACACGGAAAAAACGCAGCACATGTGGTAACGCACGTGTTTGGGTGACTAAAGGGTCCAGGGATCGATCCCTGGCCCTTGTTTGTTTTTTTCTTGAATTAACATTCTGCAGATCCTACGCAACAAGCCTACGCGCGCTCACCATACGTCCTCACATCCAGATGATAGGATCATATCACAATCAGATCTAAAGGCCAGAAGCACGCTTCCCTACCATGCATCTTCAAAGCGCACCAGACAGGATCACTCCCAGGTTTATCTTTTTATTTTTATATTATTTATATAATTACTTAATTAACTTAATATATTTTTAATATATATAAAATTTGATTTTCAAAATTAATTAATACTAAAATTAAGATTTTATTTATTATTCGTTTCGATCGAATTAATCGATCGCGATGGTTAATAATCAATTATTTAATTAATTAAATAATATATCTAAATAGGGTTATTTACTAAAGGGTTTTAACCGATTCAATTGGTTACGATGATTAGTAATCCCTCCTTAATTCGTTATTCGTTTTAATCAAACTTATTGATTACGATGGTTAACGATGAATAAATTACTTCAAAGAATTTATTTAAAACACATTTATTTGCTAATGGTGATAATCGAATTAATCGGTTAGAATAATTAGCAATTCTTTATTTTATTTGTTAGTTATGGTGATCAAATCTATTGATCATCGCGATTAATAGAAAATATTATAATTAGGGTTGTACGCCATATTAAAACACAATTTCTCTTACAAAATTACAAACTACAAATTTCAAAACTGCGATAAGGTAATTCAAAATACCTTGCAAACTATGAATTTCAAAACTGCGATAAGGTAATTTAAAATACCTTCATACCTTCATATTAAATCTAAGGCGTACAACTCTGACCCGAACTACGTAGACTCTGGTTCGTAGGCACTTGGATAACCAAGGCAAGTCCCCTTCCCCAAAATTCTAATTAGGTTCGAATTTTACCTTTCACTCTTTAGCCACGAACCTTTGCTTTAAACTTAAAACCTTAGGAAAGGGTTAAGGGTGCCTAACACCTTCCTTTGACCTGATTATAATAACTTACCCATAATTCTCTATAACTTCGTAGGGTTTCCTATTCACCCTGGTAGAATAGAAGGCGACTCTAAAAAGCTAATTTTTTAGGGCAAGTTGCTACAGTTATCGCTAAGGCTTTAGGCATGATTGCTGGTGTGCTGGGAGGAAATGCCGATGGAGTTGGGATCAGTGCTGACAGGTAATTGGGGAGTTTTCAGAGGAACAATCCTCCATTGTTCAAGAGCACTCACGATCCAGAAGGTGCTCAGAAGTGACTGAAGGAAATTGAAAGAATCTTCAGAGTCATTGATTGTGCTGATAAACTGAAAGTGAGGTATGGTACTCCATTTTCATTTGTTAAGGAGTGCTAAATTAAATACTTCGATGTTTTTTACCCCTAATTCCCCTTTGTGAAAGGTAAAATTACATTCTTCCAACTAACTCAAAGAATCTTCCTTTTCTCTTCCACCCCACCCCCTAACAAAAATTTGCGTTGGATCCTATTAAACTCTTTCACCTCCTTCTTTGGCATTTTGTAAAAAGACATAGTGAATATGGTCAAAGAAGAAATAATAGACTTCAATAGAGTAATCCTACCTCCCAAAATGAGGAAGTGATTTTTACAACCCCCAGTCGATTCTTCATTTTCACCAATAGAGGATTCCAAGTCGTATCCTTCCTAGGATCAAAACCAATGGGAATACCAAGGAAATAAAATTTTCTTTCCTCCACTTTACAAGAACTGGTGCGGCTTCTAAAAACGGACCCCTTGAATTAATACCCATCAATTTACTTTTATGACAATTAATTCCAAGGCCCGACACAATTTCAAATGCCTGAATCACCGCCTTAATCGCCCAAACATGCTTCCACGTCCCTTCTCGCACAAGTAGAGTATCATATGCAAATTGAATATTTTCCACCCAACAAGAACCTTTTATGGCTAAATCCCCAACTTCAATGGATTTCGTCACTAACCCCAAAAGACCTTCCGCCAATAAAACATAAAGAAAAGGTGAGAAGGGGTCACTTTGTCTCAACCCTCGGAACACTTCGAATTCTTTGGTAGAACTACCATTAACAAGAACCGACATCTTACTATTGAAAACCAATAACTCAATCCATCCCATCCATCTTCCCCCAAAACCCATCCTTTTCATCATATATCGCCAATAACTTCAACTAACTTTAGCATAAGGCTTCTCAAAATCCAATTTAAAAAGCAAACAATCTCTTTCTTCTTTTCTATCATAATCCACCACTTCATTCGCCACTATAAGGAAGAAGATTAACACAATTTGGTTCGCTACTTCTTGGTGTATATGGATTATGTGAAATGCAATACTCTTTGATAATGTTTCATATAGTTTTGATAAGGTGTATTTCAATATTTTGTATTTTTCTTGGAGTTGGTTAGCTAGTTCTAATCCGCTTTCGCTTCCTAGTATCTACGATTGGTATAAAGTACCAATGGATTGTTTCAATCATGTGTAGCTTCTCTGTATTGTAAGGGTTTCACCCCTAGTGCGAGTTCTTATATTCAATTGCCTATTAAAAAAACAGTACTTTGTTATCATCAAAACTCAAGGAGTATCAATAGATTTTGTTCTTACGACAATTTATTTGATTAAATTCTTTGATAAATTATGTGCGAGATTTAGGGTGTTACAGGGTAGGAGAAGGGTTATATATGATAGGCGATATTGGGTTCAGACAACATGGAATGAACATTTGTGAAACAATAAATATGATTCTCCAGCTTTAGATATTTGACTGGAATAGAACAACATACATTATTTTTTATTTAAATTTTCTAAGATGGATAAATTGTAAAACTAAAATAATTATTAATTTTTTATTTTAACAAATTTTAGTTTTGGAATTGTTATGATAGATCTTCAATTTATTATTTAATTTATAAATTAATGATAGATACAACTCATTTTACATTCTAAAATGAATTTTTCATTTAAACTAAATAATTATTTTTTTATATATTAAAAGAATATCCATAAAATTTGAGATGATTAACATTGTATTTAAAAGAATATTATATTTAAAAATCATTAAAAAATAACAAAAGTATAGGCCGGTTCCTTTTAACTTTAAAAAAGTGAACTTTTTTATTTTAAAATTATTTTATAAAATAATTTTATAAAAATTTTAAAATTATTTTGAAATTTATTTTTTATAAATTGAGAGATTAATTTTGACGATTAAAACATGTTCAAAATCTTACTTTAGTTATAAAAATATTTATCTCAAAATAACTTTTAATGAAAGCCTATTTAAAAAGTGTTTACAAATTTAAAAAATTTTAATATCCAAAATAATAATAAAAAATATTGAAATATTTTAAAAAATTATTTAAAATATGTTTTTAACAAATATTTGTAATTTTTAAAGAAGAAAAATATACAACACCATACAAATTAAATAATTTTTAAAAATTTGAAACGAAAAAAATCTTATATAATTATTTAAAAAAAAAAGCTGAAACAAATTAGAGCTATATATGATATTAAGTCATTATTTTCCTTAAAAAAACAAATTATTATGACCCTAATTTTAAAAGTGCAACAAACTAATCCTATAAAATCCGCCTTCTATGTAGATTAAATATTAGACATTCAATCAAAAGTTTTAATAAGGAGTGTTACTAAAAGACTAAATAATAAAATAATATTTGAAATTATTGTAACAAACTATTCCTATAAAATTAGTGTACCAAACTATTCCTATAAAACGAGTGTAACAAATTTTTTTGTAGACTTACTAAAATACTAAATAATAAATACGTTTAATATTTTTTATTCAATTTTATAAACCAATTTTTTTTTTGAAATTTATTTTAAATTAACAGTGAGGTAACAACGACAAACACAGTGTGAAAAAAATGGTTACATAATTTAAAAGTCAAGTCAATAAATTATTTATAATCTTAGTTTCAAATCTCTCTAACAAACTTTTCCTTAAAAAAATAATAGCCTTTATCTAACTAATCTACCTATTTAATGGAGAATCACAAAATTATAATTCATTCTTTAGACTCATTTTCATATAAAAAGTCACAAGAAAAAGCCTAATTCAGATAGTTACTACTCGTATACAGTAAAATGAATCCATCCAAAGCAACGTTGTCACCAATATCAAAACCAAAGAAAAACCATGATTACAAAATTAAGGGTGAAAATATAAGTTACACAAGTAACAACATGATACTCTTAAAAATGGCAATGAAGAACTCAATGAAGAAAAAAGGAGGGTTGGAGGCTAAGCTTGCAAATAAAATGTTTATACAATCCAAACGTGTATCGAAAACTCAATGTTATCTTCGTCGTCAAACCTTTCAAACCAAGCCGTCTAGATTATCCATCATGTCTACCGTACAAGAAGAAGACTCGTCCGTCTCACCGATGCCATCTAAGATACACAAAGGTGAAAATATAAGATACACAAGTAACGACATTATACTCTTTAATACGGCAATGAAGAATTTTTTCAAGAACAAAAGAGTGTTGGAGGCTAAACTTGCAAATAAGAGGGCTATGGAGTCCAAACGGGTATGGACAACTCAATGTTATCTTCGTCGTCAAAACTTTCAAACAATGTCGTCTAGATTATCCATCAATGCCATCTAAGATACACAAGAGTGAAAATATAAGATACATAAGTAACGAAATTATACTCTTGAATACGGCAATGAAGAATTTAATGAAGAACAAAAGAGTATTGGAGGCTAAGCTTGCAAATAGGAGGGCTATAGAGTCCAAAAGGGTATCGACAACACAATCTTATATTCGCCGTCAAAACTTTCAAACCAAGACGTCTAGATTATCTATCATGCCAACCATCCAAGAAGAAGAAGAAGAATTGCCCATCTCACCATTGCCGTCTAAGCTATGTTAAGTAGACTTAGGAAAGTTTTGATACTATCGGTACCGTCCTAACACCCTAAATTCCCTAAGTATGTGTGTCCGATTTGAATAACCATTATGCCGAGACCTCGAGTTCTAAGTTTTGAAGTAGCCTCTTAAGTAGTTTATACTAGCAGTCGGCACCATCTTAAGCACATCTACGTTTGGCGGCCGATGAATATAAGTGAATGATCCTGAAAAATAACGAATGAATGTTCGATTAAATTGAAAAAAAAAAAGGAATACACCTTCTAAGTTAGGTGACCCTCACCCGGTCATTTAGCCCAACGGTTGTTGATTCTAAAAAAAAAAGTAACGCCCATTGTTAGTTGGTCTATTGGTCTCTGGTATTGGACTCGGTAGGGCGGATTACGGTCCGATCCCCCACAATTGCGATGGGTTATAAAAAGGGGTGTGCCACTTTTGTAACTAGAACCCTGTGCTAATGAAAAGGATCATAGTCGCTAACCGGTTTCCTTACTATGAATGTGTACGGATAACGGGCTTAATGTGATTGCGCTAGAATGAAAAAGAGGTGAAAAAGAACAAAGAGTGTAGGTCGAGTTATAATGGCATAATTCGGATTGGTTTTGCATAGGAGGGAGTTTTTGTCTGTGAAATGCGGATATGTGTCACTACGGTATCCTTGTTATCAATATCTATTACCTATCTATTTAGCACTAGCCTGGCAGCCTCGGGAGAGTATGGTTTGTTGTTTTTTTTCTAGTATGGAATCCTATGTAATGTGCATAATGAGATGAAATAAATTTGTAGAGTTTTATTGGTTAGCCACTTTATTTTTTTATTTAATTTTTTATTAAGCTTGCAAATGCAACCAACAACTTTCATTCATCGAATAAGCTTGGACATTGTTATGAAAGAGTGGACAAACCATATAATAAAATGTATTTTTTTAATGAAATTTGAAGAACACGCAAAAAAAGAGTGGACAAACCATATAATAAAATGCTTCAAAATTAAAATTGCACCAAATATCTTAGAGTATAACAATATGACAGCCACTGTTTGCTTCTAATCCATCATAAAATTATAAATCTAAAAACTTACAACCACCTAAATATGCATGTGCATGAGATCCCTACAAAGCAATAAAGTGCAATATGATTTAAAACCAAATCCAATTAGATAGTAGTAGTCACCAAATCCAGTCAAATAAGAAAACAAAGAACTCACAACACAACACATGACAAAAAACACATCCAATATAAAATCAGCTTCTAATCTTTCTCTCTTTGATCTTCGTTAGTGGAAGGACTTGGAGAATTCCTTTGTTCGGGGGAACTAGAAGCATTTGTCACCTATAAAAAATAAAACAAAAAATTTACAAATTCAATTAAGTTATTGTTTTGATAATATTCTAAAATATGAACTCAAAGAGTAAAATAAAATATACCTGTCTTGCAGCTCGTAAAATGTCATTCACATCTTCTCCCGCAAATCTATATATAACTGAACAAAAGTGTTGACACTGTAAAAACAACCATGCAAAAAAAACTTAAACTTAAAAAATGGTTGAAATACCACCTCTTGTACCATTTTCACAATAAACTAGTGATGAAGTAACTAATGTTGAAATATCATATATAACTGAACAAAAATGTTGACACTGTAATTGCAAACAAGCCAATACTACTAGCAACAAGATTCATGATAAGGTCCATAAAGCTAAACAAAAAAAATGATATAGTCACCATGTTAGGGGACTAAAGAGCTAATGAAAAAATTTATAATTCAAATAGTAATAAGTTGTGGACTCAAATGCAATGACCATACTAAAAAAATGATATAGTCAGATGTGCCAGCTTATAAAGTTAGAATCAAAGTGACACACAAAAACTCTAAATAACAAATTCTCCAAAATCAGAAGGTAACAAAGCAGCAAACCAAAAGACATATATGAATGAAAGAAAATCTTACAATCAATCTTGCTGCTTTTCTCAATTGAGGATGATTGTAAGAAATTAGGATGGCAGGCCAAGTGCTATGAGTTATACTCATAGTCTTAAAAGGATTAAATCCATCAGAAGCCACCCCTAATCGAACATTACGCGGATCTAACGAAAATGTTGGATATCGGGAGTTAAATTCCTTCCAAGCAAGTGATTCAGCCGGATGCCTAAGAGAACCATCATTCAATCTACTCTCATGGTGCCATCTCATTGATTCAGATATTTTAGATGACAAGAATAACCTCTACAACCTTTGTTTCAAAGGAAACCAACGAAGGATTTTTGCGGGTAAGTTCTTCCGCTTTTCAGAAGTCTCTTTTCCATTAGCTTGTACACCATCATTCTACCAAATCTAATGCAAAACTAAGAGCTATACAAACAAGATGAACCTTAAGTGTATTTTGTGAAAAAAACTACAATCGGAGATCAGATCTGCAACTTAGAAACCCAGAAGATGAAAACGAAAATCTATGTAATAAATTGAACTAACCGAACCGAACCACAGTAAATCCTGCTTTTTCCGCAACACTCAAAACCAGTATACATAATTTTTTACAAAACTTATATTTTTAGCAACTACTAGTATAAGAAAGATTTTCACATTTTAAAAATTTGTTTATATAGAGTGGAAATTAAATCAGATCGATCTTCAAACAAAGTGACAGGTAAAGAATTTTAAGTGTTAGTTTTGTACCTGAAGCTTCAGACCTTGACGTCGATTACAAAGCAAAATCCCTTGTTTTAAATACCTAATTGTCAAACAAAAAATGAGTTAGAGTAAATGAAACTGAAACATAACAAAGAAAGAATGATAACAAGAGTAATTAGGGCAAGACTCATCACAAACCACTAAGAAAAACAATTGTTGCAGATGTGAGGATGGCAACACGTGAAGCAGGAGAACGATATGGAAAATCAAAACAGCGGCGAGAACATGAGAGAAAACGAGTTTTGATCATCTATTTTGATTTTGTATTTTTTTGGGATAGAAAAGCTTTTGTTGGGAGGGAAATGAAACGTGGAAATATGGGTCAAGGAGAGAAATGAAAAGGCATTAGCGCATATATTTTGGCGGAAGAGGAAAAAAAAAAGGTTTTCACTATTGTGTTAAAAATAAAGGTACATAGTTAATTTAAAATATAAGTTAATATCCATTTTCTTTTAAAAATTTATTAAATATATTTATTTTATTTAAAAATTAAATATACTAAAAGTGAAGATGAATTTTCCTACCATGGAACCTATACCCACGAAACCTTATAAGTTATTTTCTAACATATGATACATATACCTACAGTAACAAAATTTTGTTAGTATATGTTATTTATACCCATAGATCTATCAGCCATCACTAATGGTGTCCGTTTGTATATGGAAAATTTCTTGTAGTGACGTTTGACACTGATGGAACAATATTTACCTCAAACACAAGATGTCCGAAAATCTATCCCGACCAGCAAAACAACTGAGCACCCAACACAACCTACATCATCATAGTAATTCTCAAATAGTGAATATTCAGTAGGATAACATTCATACCTGTTATATATGCAAAATTCTCGTCTTACAAACCAAAGACATCAGAATATCCATATTATAACAAACCCTTACTTTGACCAAATTAGGTAAAGCATTCAAGCTTTCCATGGGATCGATTGATTTCTGGAAGGTACGTGATTTTGCATTCAAATCTTCTAGAATAGGGCAGCCATGTAGAAACTTTGCAAAATATTTAGGAGATGTGAAATCAACGTTATTCAAATGAAGAGTTCGAAGACAAGGAAAATTCACTCGATCATAATCCCACATTTTTATGTTTTCTAATCTAAGAACCTGAAGTGTCTTACAACTGAGAATGCAAGGAGGTAATTTGATACATCGCCGTTTACCAGACAAGTCAAAGTTAAGATTCTTGACTCCTCGTTGCACCACAAATTTAAAAATTCTATTCAATTCTCTTTGGATCGTGGCCTAATTTCAAGTTAAACGATTGGATCGTGGCCTTTTTGGCTCGCAAAGAGAACATGATTGAATAAACAAACTTGCGAAATATCTGAAAGTCATTCAAAGCCTTGTCATCGAAGTTGAGAATAAGGACAGAGAGCCATACCGGTCTCCATCTCTCCGAGAGAATCATTGTGGTTGCAACAGATTTGGTTGGAAGGAAGGAGAGAATGTGGCAGAGAATTGACTCCGGCAGGTCGCTAATTCTATCCTCCGTCGGAATTGAACGGCCAGAAGACATGATTAGTAATTTTGAATGGGGCAAGCAAAGAAGTATAGAGGATTATCAGCATTGCGGCAATATATAGAGATTTCTGTTATAATTAGGGTTTGGGCTTTTTCTATAACCGGAATGGTGGCGTCGAAATTGATCGAGAGCGGAACGAATTCACTTTGCTTTTTCAGTAACTGGAACTGATTTTGTTAAAAGAAAAGAACGAGGGAAGTCGTTGCTGTTTGAAATAAAAATATATATATACCAAAAACCAATTGTATTAGAGAAAAAAAAGGAAATGCACGGTGTAAAAGAGTTTAAAACACATTTTTATTTTAAAATACTAATATGACATGGGAAATCTGAATATCATTTAACACTCACAGTGTACCATATTTAAATTCATTATATTACTAAATTACACTTTTATTTTTAATTTTTTTATGACATGGCATATTAATAGTTTTTTTTACACTAGCAATGAAGATTAACTTTATTATAATTTTTTATTTATATAAATTATTTATAATTTATTTTTCCAATCTTATTTACAACTTATTTCTTATTGAAATTTTTTCTTACAAAGAGCAAAGAAAATAAAAGATTCAAAAGATAAATGTGTTGCGAAGCATAAGATGCAGAACACGTAAATCACCTCTTTTCATTGAAGATACAATTGTTCACGCGAATGACATGCTAACCCATCTAAATTAATCTAAAGGCTAATCTTATGCCACGCTTCACATGCATTTAGTTATAAACCATTTCTCATATTTAAAGAAAAAGTGTGTCACTTCACAAGTATTCAAATCCTCTCTCATTCGAACATAATTTTTCACTATCATAATGACTTGAGCGGTGAAAGACTAACTTTGCAGGTCAACTATACTCCATTGCGTCAAAGGCTCACAGCAACCACAACAAGCTATGCATTTTACTTTTTCGATCCATTTAGCTCTACCATAGAACATTGACTCCGTATGTGGGAATCAACTTCTAATTGCTACAATTTTCCACTATCAAATCTCTCTTGATTCATTAGAATATCCTTTGTTAGAAATCAATATCTCCTTCAGTCAATCGGAGTACAAATTTCCATTCCTTTTTGCTTCTATCCGAATTCAAACTCTTCTCCTTCAGATCCTTCATTAGATCAGTCGACAATGGCGACATTGAAAGCTACTCATTCTATCGTCCAACAGCAAGCCTCCGTTGTCCCTGAGGTTGCCATAAATCCTCCACTCCCTCTATGAAAAGATTGATCATGCTCAAGTGCTCAAGGTTGAAGGAATCTCAAATTGTCAAAAGATAATATGGTATGAGATAAGGGATTAATCTAACGTACAGTATGAATTTTATTATATATATGCTTTAGATGCTCATAAACTATCACTAGTGCAAAAAGAATAATATAATTTTAAAATTTATACCTGATATACTAAAAACAGGTGTAAATAAGAAATACGGTGGCAATTTTAAAAACAAGTTTAAATTAAAAATATTATTATAATCAAATCTCTATTACTCGAATTAAACTAAAAACGGGTGCAAATTTATATAGACTAAAAAAAATATTTAATATGTGTGACATATTAACATAGTTACAAATAATTTAGGGAAACTCTCATTACACTTTTTGAGGTTCTTAGGTACCATGTGTGCTTCCAAAAATGCATGTCTGCTTCGGTATATGTATATTAGAAAACACTTTTTTTTACATTTGCGTGAAAATGTTCCGTAGATACATATACCGAACACTTCCGTATGTAAATCTACGAAATAAACCAGATACAAAAAACCATAAGATCTGTTAGCAACAGTGAACAAATATAAACAATGGGAAAGAGAAAGAACCTTTTGGTTAGGGTTTTAATAGAATAAATCAAAAGTGTGTGAGTAAGGGTTACATCAGAGTATAAATATCAAAAGTAGAGAAAGACCTAACTACCCTTATAAAGATACAATAAAATATAATAAATAATAATGATAACTAACAAAATCAACATTGCAGCGATAAAAATAACATTCATAGATTAAAATCGGCATTACATTGATGATTTCAACAGAAAATTAAATATTACATTTCAATAGCTCGGTGGATGTTCTCAGAAAATCGGCATTACATTGATTCGTTCTTTGCACTGTCGCTACGAACTCGAGCGGGATTTTCTCTTTGAAACCGTAATACATTCGCCACATGGCTAAAACATCTTTTTGGTTATTGAGCTCAAAGTTGTTGTAAATGTCGTTCCCTCCGTTTTCAGATGAAGGTGAACGATACTCGAGTTTCACAACCTTTCATTTGTCACTCTAAGGTAGGAGGTAGTGGATTTCGTTAATGATATTGTCGAGCGAGGTGTAATCGCGGAGTTTGAACATCTTCCCGGGTGTTCTTCGGTCGGAGTAGGAGACACTTTCGACATACCAACGGATGTTGTAATCATATTGAGATATTTTTTTGTTTTTGTGAAATACAACATTAGAAACCCCAAATTTATAGAAAACCTAGGTGAATATGGACCACTCATTTTTTGTCACAGAATTTTCCATAGGTATATTCATGGAAAGAAGCTAGACATTTTGTTTTCCTAGGCGTATCTACGGAAAAAACCCATACTTTACAAATTTTAAACCTTCCATAGATACATCTACGGAACTTTCCCTGTTAGTTTTTTTAGCAGAACAGAATAATATAGCAGGGCAAAATAATAGAAACACATATACACATACTACACCTTTCATTAGAATTTATAAATGACAAAAAAATGATTATATTGCAATGTTAAAGAGTGCATATATTAAACTTTCAAACTACAAAACACATCAAAAGATGTAACCGACACACATATAATGCCCACCTAAAATTATCCTCTTTTTCATACTCCAAAAAAGAAAAACTAACGGCGTAAGTCTTCTCGGTAGATGTAACACCAACCATCTCAAATAATGAAAGTCGATACTTGTTGGTGTCGTAGGTAGAATCGAGAATGAGCACTGTCAAGAACATATTGAATAACTTTATCGAATGCGCATGAATCCAACAAATATCTCGGACCGTAACTCCATCCAACAATTTTAACAGTTGTTGCATCTGTTGCACCCCAAAATTTTCCCTCTTGTCAGTACTACAAGTTACGAGGGACATTTATTTCATCACTCAAAAATCAAGAGAAAATAATAAAGAAGTTCCTTTGTTTCAAGAAAGTTCGGTGCGAAAGTGTGTTTATGCGGAAAATGCAAAATTCATAACCTTTGACTGGAAGGTCAAATGAGCTTGGTTTTAGCGCGGCCAAGACCGTTTTGGCATTCTCTACATTTTCGTAATCGGGCCAGAAGCCAATTCATCAATAAACTTTGGTCTAAAAAGTCAACTAAACTTTGACTGGCCATAACTTTCACATGCAGTATCAAATATTTCCCAAATAAAACCTATTTTGAAGGAAATTGAATTCTCTACAACTTTCTATCATACATTATAAGGCCATAAATGCACCATTGGAGAGATATGAGCCAAAACATTACAGGTCCTTCTAGGAGATCGCAAAAAGTTGTTTTTTTTTTCAGGAGCAATATCATCAGGATAAAGTCCTCAAACACAAAAACGGTTCCAAAGTGGCTTGTAGAGGACATCTTGGGCTTTCCAAAAAGTACTAGATCATCTCCATATGATTAATATTGAAAGAGTTATGACTTGCATAAGTTGGTCGATTTGGAGAAAATGCACTTAAGGCGAAATGGAGAAGTTTGATATTTTGTACCAATGGGCCTAAGATTTGAGGTTCAAACGTGCCATGGGCTTTATCATGACTTTTAAAACCAACTATTTTATTTTTATGGAATTTAATTATTTATTTGAATTTTAATTCATTTAAATGTTAATAAATCATATAAAATATGAATAATTTGTTTTAAATCCAAGATTTGATTTTTACAATCAGTTTCAATTACCCAAATATCCTAATTTTAATCAAAATTTCATGGTAATTGATATTGGAAAGAGATGGTTAGGATTGAACCAAATTTGGAAAGGTTTACTATCAAATTTCAATATAAACATGGACACTATATCTGTATCAAGGGAGGATGAAAAATCAGAGCCAAAGCACTAGGGTTTCAAAGGAAATATTTCCAAAAAAGGTGTAATTTTCGTATTCCTGTTTCAAGAGGTTTTCAAGGCTTACCATTCATTCAATCATCTTCCTGAGGTAGTTTAGAGTGAGTAACTTGACTGATACACGACACCCATATTGTTTACATACTCATACCGCATTGTTCATGTTTTCATATGTTTTTGGATTTTTCGTTTTGCATATATCTTGGTGTTATAGTGTAATTTGACGATTTTTATGAGTTTATGGTATGATTTAGAGAACGTCCATGCCCTTAAGTCAAAGCTTTCACGTGAGAATTCCAAGTTACCATGGTTAGGGCAAAAACAATGAAAGCTTGCGTTTTTTATGCTACAAGAGGTTTTGATCCAAAACGATTACGCCATGGTGTTCGCAAGGCTTGGTTTGATAGATTTGGGCAATCTTGGTTTGCGTTTGGTTCATCTTTTGTAGGTTTCAAAGTCGTATGCATGGGGGGGAAGAACCTGCAGAAAAATCCGCAGGTAAATCCGAAGCAAATTTTGCGGCTAAATCCGCAGCGTTCAAGGAGGAAGAAGGTGAACAGTGCAAAGCTTCCTCTCAGCCACACGTGGAGCGTCTATATTTGCTGGTCAAAAGTCTTGATCCTCTCTCCAATTCTGATTGCTAGTCGGCGCCACATAAGCCCAGTTTGACTCGGTTTGAACCAATAATTTACCTTTTATATTTTTGTTAATATTATTCTGAAGTGGTATTTTTAACACGGAAAAAACGCAGCACATGTGGTAACGCACGTGTTTGGGTGACTAAAGGGTCCAGGGATCGATCCCTGGCCCTTGTTTGTTTTTTTCTTGAATTAACATTCTGCAGATCCTACGCAACAAGCCTACGCGCGCTCACCATACGTCCTCACATCCAGACGATAGGATCATATCACAATCAGATCTAAAGGCCAGAAGCACGCTTCCCTACCATGCATGATCTTCAAAGCGCACCAGACAGGATCACTCCCAGGTTTATCTTTTTATTTTTATATTATTTATATAATTACTTAATTAACTTAATATATTTTTAATATATATAAAATTTGATTTTCAAAATTAATTAATACTAAAATTAAGATTTTATTTATTATTCGTTTCGATCGAATTAATCGATCGCGATGGTTAATAATCAATTATTTAATTAATTAAATAATATATCTAAATAGGGTTATTTACTAAAGGGTTTTAACCGATTCAATTGGTTACGATGATTAGTAATCCCTCCTTAATTCGTTATTCGTTTTAATCAAACTTATTGATTACGATGGTTAACGATGAATAAATTACTTCAAAGAATTTATTTAAAACACATTTATTTGCTAATGGTGATAATCGAATTAATCGGTTAGAATAATTAGCAATTCTTTATTTTATTTGTTAGTTATGGTGATCAAATCTATTGATCATCGCGATTAATAGAAAATATTATAATTAGGGTTGTACGCCATATTAAAACACAATTTCTCTTACAAAATTACAAACTACAAATTTCAAAACTGCGATAAGGTAATTCAAAATACCTTGCAAACTATGAATTTCAAAACTGCGATAAGGTAATTCAAAATACCTTCATACCTTCATATTAAATCTAAGGCGTACAACTCTGACCCGAACTACGTAGACTCTGGTTCGTAGGCACTTGGATAACCAAGGCAAGTCCCCTTCCCCAAAATTCTAATTAGGTTCGAATTTTACCTTTCACTCTTTAGCCACGAACCTTTGCTTTAAACTTAAAACCTTAGGAAAGGGTTAAGGGTGCCTAACACCTTCCTTTGACCTGATTATAATAACTTACCCATAATTCTCTATAACTTCGTAGGGTTTCCTATTCACCCTGGTAGAATAGAAGGCGACTCTAAAAAGCTAATTTTTTAGGGCAAGTTGCTACAGTTATCGCTAAGGCTTTAGGCATGATTGCTGGTGTGCTGGGAGGAAATGCTGATGGAGTTGGGATCAGTGCTGACAGGTAATTGGGGAGTTTTCAGAGGAACAATCCTCCATTGTTCAAGGGCACTCACGATCCAGAAGGTGCTCAGAAGTGACTGAAGGAAATTGAAAGAATCTTCAGAGTCATTGATTGTGCTGATAAACTGAAAGTGAGGTATGGTACTCCATTTTCATTTGTTAAGGAGTGCTAAATTAAATACTTCGATGTTTTTTACCCCTAATTCCCCTTTGTGAAAGGTAAAATTACATTCTTCCAACTAACCCAAAGAATCTTCCTTTTCTCTTCCACCCCACCCCCTAACAAAAATTTGCGTTGGATCCTATTAAACTCTTTCACCTCCTTCTTTGGCATTTTGTAAAAAGACATAGTGAATATGGTCAAAGAAGAAATAATAGACTTCAATAGAGTAATCCTACCTCCCAAAATGAGGAAGTGATTTTTACAACCCCCAGTCGATTCTTCATTTTCACCAATAGAGGATTCCAAGTCGTATCCTTCCTAGGATCAAAACCAATGGGAATACCAAGGAAATAAAATTTTCTTTCCTCCACTTTACAAGAACTGGTGCGGCTTCTAAAAACGGACCCCTTGAATTAATACCCATCAATTTACTTTTATGACAATTAATTCCAAGGCCCGACACAATTTCAAATGCCTGAATCACCGCCTTAATTGCCCAAACATGCTTCCACGTCCCTTCTCGCACAAGTAGAGTATCATATGCAAATTGAATATTTTCCACCCAACAAGAACCTTTTATGGCTAAATCCCCAACTTCAATGGATTTCGTCACTAACCCCAAAAGACCTTCCGCCACTAAAACATAAAGAAAAGGTGAGAAGGGGTCACTTTGTCTCAACCCTCGGAACACTTCGAATTCTTTGGTAGAACTACCATTAACAAGAACCGACATCTTACTATTGAAAACCAATAACTCAATCCATCCCATCCATCTTCCCCCAAAACCCATCCTTTTCATCATATACCGCCAATAACTTCAACTAACTTTAGCATAAGGCTTCTCAAAATCCAATTTAAAAAGCAAACAATCTCTTTCTTCTTTTCTATCATAATCCACCACTTCATTCGCCACTATAAGGAAGAAGATTAACACAATTTGGTTCGCTACTTCTTGGTGTATATGGATTATGTGAAATGCAATACTCTTTGATAATGTTTCATATAGTTTTGATAAGGTGTATTTCAATATTTTGTATTTTTCTTGGAGTTGGTTAGCTAGTTCTAATCCGCTTTCGCTTCCTAGTATCTACGATTGGTATAAAGTACCAATGGATTGTTTCAATCATGTGTAGCTTCTCTGTATTGTAAGGGTTTCACCCCTAGTGCGAGTTCTTATATTCAATTGCCTATTAAAAAAACAGTACTTTGTTATCATCAAAACTCAAGGAGTATCAATAGATTTTGTTCTTACGACAATTTATTTGATTAAATTCTTTGATAAATTATGTGCGAGATTTAGGGTGTTACAGGGTAGGAGAAGGGTTATATATGATAGGCGATATTGGGTTCAGACAACTTGGAATGAACATTTGTGAAACAATAAATATGATTCTCCAGCTTTAGATATTTGACTGGAATAGAACAACATACATTATTTTTTATTTAAATTTTCTAAGATGGATAAATTGTAAAACTAAAATAATTATTAATTTTTTATTTTAACAAATTTTAGTTTTGGAATTGTTATGATAGATCTTCAATTTATTATTTAATTTATAAATTATTGATAGATACAACTCATTTTACATTCTAAAATGAATTTTTCATTTAAACTAAATAATTATTTTTTTATATATTAAAAGAATATCCATAAAATTTGAGATGATTAACATTGTATTTAAAAGAATATTATATTTAAAAATCATTAAAAAAAATAACAAAAGTATAGGCCGGTTCCTTTTAACTTTAAAAAAGTGAACTTTTTTATTTTAAAATTATTTTATAAAAGAATTTTATAAAAATTTTAAATTTATTTTGAAATTTATTTTTTATAAATTGAGAGATTAATTTTGACGATTAAAACATGTTCAAAATCTTACTTTAGTTATAAAAATATTTATCTCAAAATAACTTTTAATGAAAGCCTATTTAAAAAATGTTTACAAATTTAAAAAATTTTAATATCCAAAATAATAATAAAAAATATTGAAATATTTTAAAAAATTATTTAAAATATGTTTTTAACAAATATTTGTAATTTTTAAAGAAGAAAAATATACAACACCATACAAATTAAATAATTTTTAAAAATTTGAAACGAAAAAAATCTTATATAATTATTTAAAAAAAAAAGCTGAAACAAATTAGAGCTATATATGATATTAAGTCATTATTTTCCTTAAAAAAACAAATTATTATGACCCTAATTTTAAAAGTGCAACAAACTAATCCTATAAATCCGCCTTCTATGTAGATTAAATATTAGACATTCAATCAAAAGTTTTAATAAGGAGTGTTACTAAAAGACTAAATAATAAAATAATATTTGAAATTATTGTAACAAACTATTCCTGTAAAATTAGTGTACCAAACTATTCCTATAAAACGAGCGTAACAAATTTTTTTGTAGACTTACTAAAATACTAAATAATAAATACGTTTAATATTTTTTATTCAATTTTATAAACCAATTTTTTTTTTTGAAATTTATTTTAAATTAACAGTGAGGTAACAACGACAAACACAGTGTGAAAAAAATGGTTACATAATTTAAAAGTCAAGTCAATAAATTATTTATAATCTTAGTTTCAAATCTCTCTAACAAACTTTTCCTTAAAAAAATTATAGCCTTTATCTAACTAATCTACCTATTTAATGGAGAATCACAAAATTATAATTCATTCTTTAGACTCATTTCCATATAAAAAGTCACAAGAAAAAGCCTAATTCAGATAGTTACTACTCGTATACAGTAAAATGAATCCATCCAAAGCAACGTTGTCACCAATATCAAAACCAAAGAAAAACCATGATTACAAAATTAAGGGTGAAAATATAAGTTACACAAGTAACAACATGATACTCTTAAAAACGACAATGAAGAACTCAATGAAGAAAAAAGGAGGGTTGGAGGCTAAGCTGGCAAATAAAATGTTTATACAATCCAAACGTGTATCGAAAACTCAATGTTATCTTCGTCGTCAAAACTTTCAAACCAAGCCGTCTAGATTATCCATCATGTCTACCGTACAAGAAGAAGACTCGTCCGTCTCACCGATGCCATCTAAGATACACAAAGGTGAAAATATAAGATACACAAGTAACGACATTATACTCTTTAATACGGCAATGAAGAATTTTTTCAAGAACAAAAGAGTGTTGGAGGCTAAACTTGCAAATAAGAGGGCTATAGAGTCCAAACGGGTATGGACAACTCAATGTTATCTTCGTCGTCAAAACTTTCAAACAATGCCGTCTAGATTATCCATCATGTCTACCATCCAAGAAGAAGACTCGTCCGTCTCACCAATGCCATCTAAGATACACAAGAGTGAAAATATAAGATACACAAGTAACGAAATTATACTCTTGAATACGGCAATGAAGAATTTAATGAAGAACAAAAGAGTATTGGAGGCTAAGCTTGCAAATAGGAGGGCTATAGAGTCCAAAAGGGTATCGACAACACAATCTTATATTCGCCGTCAAAACTTTCAAACCAAGACGTCTAGATTATCTATCATGCCAACCATCCAAGAAGAAGAAGAAGACTTGCCCATCTCACCATTGCCGTCTAAGCTATGTTAAGTAGACTTAGGAAAGTTTTGATACTATCGGTACCGTCCTAACACCCTAAATTCCCTAAGTATGTGTGTCCGATTTGAATAACCATTATGCCGAGACCTCGAGTTCTAAGTTTTGAAGTAGCCTCTTAAGTAGTTTATACTAGCAGTCGGCACCATCTTAAGCACATCTACGTTTGGCGGCCGATGAATATAAGTGAATGATCCTGAAAAATAACGAATGAATGTTCGATTAAATTGAAGAAAAAAAAGGAATACACCTTCTAAGTTAGGTGACCCTCACCCGGTCATTTAGCCCAACGGTTGTTGATTCTAAAAAAAAAAAGTAACGCCCATTGTTAGTTGGTCCATTGGTCTCTGGTATTGGACTCGGTAGGGCGGATTACGGGTCGATCCCCCACAATTGCGATGGGTTATAAAAAGGGGTGTGCCACTTTTGTAACTAGAACCCTGTGCTAATGAAAAGGATCATAGTCGCTAACCGGTTTCCTTACTATGAATGTGTACGGATAACGGGCTTAATGTGATTGCGCTAGAATGAAAAAGAGGTGAAAAAGAACAAAGAGTGTAGGTCGAGTTATAATGGCATAATTCGGATTGGTTTTGCATAGGAGGGAGTTTTTGTCTGTGAAATGCGGATATGTGTCACTACGGTATCCTTGTTATCAATATCTATTACCTATCTATTTAGCACTAGCCTGGCAGCCTCGGGAGAGTATGGTTTGTTGTTTTTTTTCTAGTATGGAATCCTATGTAATGTGCATAATGAGATGAAATAAATTTGTAGAGTTTTATTGGTTAGCCACTTTATTTTTTTATTTAATTTTTTATTAAGCTTGCAAATGCAACCAACAACTTTCATTCATCGAATAAGCTTGGACATTGTTATGAAAGAGTGGACAAACCATATAATAAAATGTATTTTTTTAATGAAATTTGAAGAACACGCAAAAAAAGAGTGGACAAACCATATAATAAAATGCTTCAAAATTAAAATTGCACCAAATATCTTAGAGTATAACAATATGACAGCCACTGTTTGCTTCTAATCCATCATAAAATTATAAATCTAAAAACTTACAACCACCTAAATATGCATGTGCATGAGATCCCTACAAAGCAATAAAGTGCAATATGATTTAAAACCAAATCCAATTAGATAGTAGTAGTCACCAAATCCATTCAAATAAGAAAACAAAGAACTCACAACACAACACATGACAAAAAACACATCCAATATAAAATCAGCTTCTAATCTTTCTCTCTTTGATCTTCGTTAGTGGAAGGACTTGGAGAATTCCTTTGTTCGGGGGAACTAGAAGCATTTGTCACCTATAAAAAATAAAACAAAAAATTTACAAATTCAATTAAGTTATTGTTTTGATAATATTCTAAAATATGAACTCAAAGAGTAAAATAAAATATACCTGTCTTGCAGCTCGTAAAATGTCACTCACATCTTCTCCCGCAAATCTCTATATAACTGAACAAAAGTGTTGACACTGTAAAAACAACCATGCAAAAAAAACTTAAACTTAAAAAATGGTTGAAATACCACCTCTTGTACCATTTTCACAATAAACTAGTGATGAAGTAACTAATGTTGAAATATCATATATAACTGAACAAAAATGTTGACACTGTAATTGCAAACAAGCCAATACTACTAGCAACAAGATTCATGATAAGGTCCATAAAGCTAAACAAAAAAAATGATATAGTCACCATGTTAGGGGACTAAAGAGCTAATGAAAAAATTTATAATTCAAATAGTAATAAGTTGTGGACTCAAATGCAATGACCATACTAAAAAAATGATATAGTCAGATGTGCCAGCTTATAAAGTTAGAATCAAAGTGACACACAAACACTCTAAATAACAAATTCTCCAAAATCAGAAGGTAACAAAGCAGCAAACCAAAAGACATATATGAATGAAAGAAAATCTTACAATCAATCTTGCTGCTTTTCTCAATTGAGGATGATTGTAAGAAATTAGGATGGCAGGCCAAGTGCTATGAGTTATACTCATAGTCTTAAAAGGATTAAATCCATCAGAAGCCACCCCTAATCGAACATTACGTGGATCTAACGAAAATGTTGGATATCGGGAGTTAAATTCCTTCCAAGCAAGTGATTCAGCCGGATGCCTAAGAGAACCATCATTCAATCTACTCTCATGGTGCCATCTCATTGATTCAGATATTTTAGATGACAAGAATAACCTCTACAACCTTTGTTTCAAAGGAAACCAACGAAGGATTTTTGCGGGTAAGTTCTTCCGCTTTTCAGAAGTCTCTTTTCCATTAGCTTGTACATCCTCATTTGTTGTTTTCCACCTTGAAGTACCACACTTTTGACTTATTTGGTCATTGATATGTTTATCCCAATACAATAGGAAATCATTGGGACAAGCATGGATCTTTTCATACCCCATTTCTAACCCTGAAATCATCTTATTTGTTTCATAGTATGACTTTGGTAAAACATTTCCTTCTGGTAGAGCATCTCTCAATAAATTTAATAACATAGAGACTGACTTGTCGCTCCACCCATGAAGACACTTTAAATGATATAAATGCACCATAAAGGATAGTTTGCTATACTTCTTACAATTTGGATATAGAACTTGCTCATTCTCTTTCACCAATTTGTAAAATTTAACATTTTCTCCTACTTCTGGATTCCTTTCACCTTCACCAGAAAATGTAGGCATTGCAAAAACATCATGAATTAACCCATCCATATCATGTCCCATTTTAAAATGTTGTTCATTTGTGTCACTTGATGTTGTGGGTCTCTCACCGTGAAATATCCACTGTGTATAACCTCTAAGGAATCCACGACGTGGATCAATTAGGTGTTCATAAACACTTGAGCGAGTATGTGACTTACAGTTGGCACATTTTATACAAGGACACAATATTTTTCCATTGTCTTTAGACTTTTGAAAAGCAAATTCAAGAAATTCATTAACCCCTCGAATATATTCTTGACTTTGTTTTCATAGATCAGGGATCCACTCTCTAGACTCCATTTGACAAAATTAACTGAAACATTTTCATTTAATTAACAAAAACAAATGAAAGAGCTAGTGCAACAGTTATTCAAGATTTACCAAATCAAAAAACAATTCTATTTTTCTATTTTCTATTCCAAATCACAGCCAGACAAATATTTATTACACTAACATCGAGTAGAATTTTATAAATCAGATATTTTTTTAATAAATAAAAAAATATCCAACATGATTTCTAGGTAGTATCATTGCGATAAAGAATAAAAAAGATTCCTTCTTAAAATTATAAGTCCGTAGAGCATTTTCTAAAATTCCAAAATTTCTAACATATAAGCTCTTCAATCAATAGTGAACTAAGATCCAAACATATAAGCTATTAAATTATAAATAGGTTGATTAGAGTGTTTCTATGATGCATCCGATTGTCTAATACTAGATACATTTTCCTAAACAACTATAAAATTTTGCCCTTCTTTTGAACACAAATTTGATAAGTAGCTGGTGGGCCATGGTGTTTCACAAATTTGATGAGTATTGCATTGCTTAGCTAGGGAAAGGTATTATGTGAGATGAAAACAAATGGATTTAGTTGTTTAAATAAAAATCCTCTAACAGGGAATATTTTTTTTGTGTAAGCAAGATATATTAATAAACGGAGAACTAAGGGTTCTGCAACCTGTTTACACGAGGAAACGGGAAAAACCCGACAAAAAAGAAAAATACAAACCAATTACGGCTACGACAAAAAATGCAAGGGATCCATGCAAAACTCGTAGAAAGAGTAATTGGGGTGCGTAATTTTCCCGTAAAAAGACCATCTCCACGCTAAATGCTTAGCATTCCAAACTGTATTATTCACATTCCAAACTTCCTTCCGGAAACAAGCACCATTCCTAACCAACCAAATGGTCCAAGTGGTGGCAAGCCACACCACTCCCAACTTCCTATGTTTAACTTATTTGCTATGAAAAAACAAGTGCCAATCCATAAAATTCGACAAACACTCACTCTCTACTCTGTCCCCTTTACCAACCCAATTAGCTATCTCACTCCAAATATTTTTCACCACCAAACAACTAAAAAATAAATGGGAACTAGATTCCAACCAATTACCACAAAAAAAGCACTTTAAATCATAATATGCAAACCAATTCCAGATAGCTTCAGAATCCTTCAAGGATTGTATTGCAGCCTTTAGAATGCTTCGAAACTCTCCCAAACTCCAAAACCGAATCTATGTTCTTGAGTGAATTTTTACTTCTTGATTAGGGTTCTTTCTCCAGAAATTCCTCCCCTAATGCATTGCACTATGTTATGTATTTATAGGAGAACATGTTAGGTCAACTAAATTGAATCAAATCTTCATAATTTGTGAAATTGAACTTTGATTGATAATTGAATAAAATCTTTCTAAATTGGACCAATTTTGTTCTTTCTCTTTCCAATATCCTTTCACACGAATTTGATTCATATCTTGTCCCATTGAGTGATTGAAATTGATTGGAATATTCATCTAAACAAAATTTATGATTTTCCATTGATTTATTTGACTTTTAATCACTTTTTAAATGAATAAAAATTCATAATAAATAAATTAAATCATGAATATTCGTGGAAATCATATTTGGAGTTTTGGATAACTTGGGGATCAAGATTAAATCCTAAAAAGTTAGGCCCATTTACAAGAAAATCCATTTTGAACCACTTTTGTTTCACATTTTTCCTTCAAAATTGCCAAACTTTGACAATGCATATCTCTCTCAATTTTTAAGATATGGAAGAGTTTTATGACTTTTGGGAAACCTAAAGATGTCTTCTATAAACCACTTTGGAATCTTGTTTTCATTTGAAGATTTTATCTTGATGATATGGGCTTTGACAAAAAATTGCTTTTGGTTGACTTTTGAAAAGGACCTATAATCTTTTGGACCATATCTCTTGAATGAAGCGCCTCTGGCCTTGGCATGTGTGAGACAAAGTTGTAGAGAATCCAATTTCCTTCAGACACTACGTCAAATTTGTCTTTTAGCAGCACCCCTACGAAAGCGCTTTTAGGAAAAGTGCTGGTATAGGTTTTGCTAAAAACAAAATTAAAAAACACGCAAAAAAGCGCTCTTATAGGGGGGGTTACAAAAGCGCTTTCAAAAAGCGCTGGTAAAGGCATGGGTTAGGGGACCCTACGAAAGCGCTTTTAAAAAGCGCTGGTATAGGGGTATATAGGGGCCCTACGAAAGCGCTTTTGAAAAGCGCTGGTATAGGGGTAGGATACGAAAGCACTTTTATTTTAAAAAGCGCTGCTATAGGTATGGTTACAAAGGCGCTTTTGGAAAGCGCTCTCGTAGCTTATTTAATATTAAAAATTTTAAAACAAAATAAACAAATCACGCGTTTTTCCTTCACTTCTCTCCCCCTTTCCTGCAACGACCACACACGAAGAAACCTTGCAACCATATTCTTCTCTCTCTCTCGCCAAAAACGCCAATAAACCTTGCAACCATCTCCTTCTCTCCCTCTCGCACAAAAAGGCCGTTCACCATTGAAACCATATCTAACGAAAATCCCTTCAGCGAATTCGAAAAACCCTAATCTGACCCCAGTTACGAGTTTCTTCTTCTGCAAAACAAAATATCTTTCATCTGGGTATTAGAGGTATGAATTTACTTTGGAACTCTCTCTTTGCTCATTGTTGTAAGCTTCCACTCTCTCTCTGCTTATTGTTACTCAGATTCAATTTTATTCACTCTGCTATAAATTCAGTTGTATGACATGATTAGAATTTAGAAACTGTTATGAATTGAGTATTAGAATTTCTGTTCTTGGAACTTTGCACCAGTATTAGAATTTAGAAACTGTTATGAATTGAGTTTATTTGATAATTTAGAATTTTAGTTATTGGAAGTTAGAACTGTTATGAATTGATGTTGGATTGAAGGCTAGTGTTGTTGGTAGAATTGGGGATGATGTTCTTGTTTTGAAGGTTTTAGGGAGTCGTGGGGAAGTTAATGTTAGGGTAGAGGATGTTGCTGAATTGGGTTCTTGTATTACATTGGAAACATATATAAGGGCGCCTTTGGGAGTCATGGTACAATAGTAATACATATGTTAATACAGGGCAATAAAAGTTATAACAATGTAGATATTATACATAATTTAAGCATGTTAATAATTGTCGGTTTGCAATAGTGGGGAGGCTTGGGAGTGTAGTTGCAATCACGGAGCAGCTGCTCATGTGATGCAGAGGTTGGAAGAGGAGAATCACAAAGATTGTTTTAAGAGGTGGAGGGAGTATGTTCAAAGGTGGCATTGAGAGAAGGTTGAGATGGAAAGAGGGTTTGAAGGGGTGGTATATCCAGAACAGGATTTATGGTAGGTGGAGAGGAAGAAATGGTTATAGGAGAAGATGGAGGTGTAAGAACATGGACAAAGACAGGTGATTCTGATGTGGCTTTTTCTGGTTCAGGTGTAGGGACAACCTCTATTGGTGCAACTTCTGAACGAACAGCAGGAACAGAATCAGGTTCAGAAATGCATATACCTTTGGAACCTCTCAGAAAAGCTTTGGCCACATCCTCAGTCTTCTTCTGCTTCTTACACTTCGGCTCTTCAATAATCTTTGCTTTGCCGCTAGAGATTTCTTTCCTTCTGACATATGCCAGAACTTCTGGTTGATTCTCAGCCTCTTGAGAGACATTTTCTTCATCAGACTCTTGAAGAATCATCTTCCTTTTTCTTGTTTTCTTCTTCTCAACAGCTTCTTTCCCTTTCTTCTCAAACTCATCAGAGACAGACTTAGCAACCTTTGCAATGACCTCTTTAGAAACATCTTGTTTCTTAGAGACAGCAGAAGGATAATCATGCTTTCTTTTAGTCCTTTCTTCCTTCTTCTTATTTATATTCATTGGAGCACCCTTCTCTTGATTTTTGAGATATTTATTTTCTTCTTGTGATAACAGATACCTAGTTTTGACTACAGGTACCTCACAGTTGAAGAAAGTTTCAAACTCAGCAAGAACAGGTGCTCTTCTGATTCTTGTATCAGTAAGAGGTTGAGGAGTCTTACTGATAGTCTTAATTACTTTCATCTTCTTCAAAGTGAATGCATTCAGACAAGCCCCAGATGTGACAGCAAGGTCTTTCACAATACCTTCAGATTCCAAGCTTTCAACAATCTTTGAATGCACCAAAAGATTTGAAATAATCCTTCCAAAAGGAATGATTGTTCCACCTTTTTCTCTGAAAGCGTTTCTGGAATCCTTTACTGCTTTCCACAAGTGGTTGAAGATGATGTAGATCGCATCAACCTTCTTCCTAGTGGCAATGCAATAAAGAATGTACTTTTGCTCATTACTGATGAAATCCGAGGCATGTGTTCCTTTCCTATGGTAGAAACACCTAAGAATGATCTTTGTCCAGATTTTGTAGACATCTCTCAAATCCTTGACGCTTTTTGTTTTCTTGACATTTGGATAGAGAGTGGATAGAACATCTTCCCAAACTGCCCTTTGATCAATCTCAAAAGCCCCTTCAGGGTTTTTCAGATCAAACATCACTCTTAGGATGTTTTCAGTAATAACAACAAACTTTCCATGGACGAAAGAAAGTATTGATTTTGGAGCAACCACAGCATGTGCCCAGAACTCCTTGACAAGATCCGGATAAACTGGGCCAACGAACTCGGCAAACAACGAGGTCCATCCTTGAAAGATGATGTCTTCTTTAAGATGAAATCCATGTTCTTCAAGGTTGTCAAAATCAACAATAAGTTCACATAGAACTTCTAAATTGTCCTTGGGAATAGAGCATGCAACAACAGGAGTAAGTTGAAAAGTTTCTTCTTGGAGATGGTGAGGAACAGATGTATCAACATTTTGGGATGAGAAGGCAGCCATGGATGCAGAATGAACAAAAACGAACAAGAGAAGCGAACTGGGTTTTTGATTAGGGTTTTAGAAAACGGCTAAGAACTTTTCAAACGAGAGAATGCAAGAAGAAAGAGAGACAAGGGAGCGAAAAAGATGTATGATATGATTTGAAAAGAATATAAGGAGACGAATATAAAATAGAGAATGAAAAAGAATAAATAAACAAAATGAATAGTTTCAGAATCAAAAGAAATCATTTTCATTAAAAGACGAGTGACGTGAGGAGAGAGATCGTGGTAAAAGAAATGATTTAAAACAGTTACCTAGGTCGGCGTCTTTTCAACTGCACGCTTCGTACTGACCGTAGAGACACGTGTTCATCATCAGATAATGGATGACAGGTGTGAAATATTCAATAGGCTTTACGCCTTCTGATTCCAATCACTGCTTCTGAATTGATCAAGATTCTCTTCTGGAAACACTCCTTCTGAAGTGTGCTGATATAAATCTGAATGTTCTTCTGATCCATTACTTCTGATATACACAGCTTCTGGAGATTCACTTCTTTGTTCTGCAGCTTCTGATAAGACAAAACTGTATCTGCAGAAATTCTTAAGCTGCTTTGTTTCATCAGAAACAAGTTTATCGTCAAACCAGATATTTATTGATTCGTCCACAATCAATGTTTCAATATTGTATATTCTGTAGCATTTAGAGCATTCAGAATACTCAAGAACGAAACATCATTGCTATAGAAACAAACAAAACATATGGTTCCAAGACTAATAAACTTTCTTTTCTGATCTCCTACGAACATAGTTTCTTCAACAGATTTAAGTACCAGAACTTGGAAGACAATCCTCCTTCCCTTCAAGTGTTGAGACCAACTTGAGTCCAGGTGACATGACATGTTGACTTTTATCTTCTTTGTCGCCAAGAGAATCTGCAAAAGAATTAGTCTTTTTCTTTGGTACCCACATCTTCTTGGGTCCTTTCTTGTTAGATTTTCTCAAGTTCTGATTGAACTTGGGTTTAACATCGTAAGCAATAGGAGGAATAGCATGATAATTTTTAATGTGAGTTTCATGATATTTCCTAGGTTGTGTCACATGCTTTTTGGTGTGTGTTATGTGAAAACTTTGAGCATGTGAAGTGTGCCTAATATCATGGGAGTGGCCATACTTGAACTGATCATACAATGGCTTGTATGTGAATTTCATTTCATCAACAGGTTCAAGTTTGTATGGGGTTTCACCCTCAAAACCAATGCCGACTCTTTTGTTTCCAGACACAGCATATATCATAGAAGCTAGCTGACTTCTGCCAATACTTCTAGATAAGAACTTCCTGAAACTTAAATCATATTCTTTCAGAATATGGTTTAGACTAGGAGTAGATTTTTCTGAATCAGAAGGAGATCCAACATTATTGGATAATTTTAAAAGTTTTTCTTTTAATTCAGAATTCTCCAACTCAAGCTTCTTTGTTTCAAATTCAAATAGCTTTTTCAGCTCTTTGTATTTGAGACTAATCTGAGACTTGAATTCCAGAAGTTCAGTTAGACCGGAAACTAACTCATCTCTAGTAAGTTCAGAAAATACCTCTTCAGAATCTGATTCTGATGTAGATTCTGATCCGTCATCTTCTGTCGCCATCAGCGCACAGTTAGCCTGCTCATCTTCAGAGTCTGAATCATCTTCTGATTCATCCCAGGTTGCCATAAGACCTTTCTTCTTATGAAACTTCTTCTTGGGATTTTCCTTCTGAAGTTTTGGACATTCATTCTTGAAGTGTCCAGGCTCATTGCATTCATAGCACATGACCTTCTTCTTGTCAAATCTTCTGTCATCAGAAGATTCTCCACGTTCAAATTTCTTTGAACTTCTGACGCCTCTGAACTTCCTTTGCTTGTTCTTCCAGAGTTGATTTAGCCTTCTGGAGATCAAGGACAGTTCATCTTCTTCTTCAGATTCTGATTCTTCAGGATCTTCTTCTCTAGCCTGAAAAGCGTTAGTGCATTTCATGATATTGGATTTTAATGCAATAGACTTACCTTTCTTTTGAGGCTCATTTGCGTCCAGCTCTATTTCATGGCTTCTCAAGGCACTGATAAGCTCTTCCAGAGAAACTTCATTCAGATTCTTTGCAATCTTGAATGCAGTCACCATAGGACCCCATCTTCTGGGTAAGCTTCTGATGATCTTCTTTACGTGATCAGCCTTGGTGTATCCCTTGTCAAGAACTCTCAATCCAGCAGTAAGAGTTTGAAATCTTGAAAACATCTTTTCAATGTCTTCATCATCCTCCATTTTGAAGGCTTCATACTTCTGGATTAAAGCGAGAGCTTTAGTCTCCTTGACTTGAGCATTTCCTTCATGAGTCATTTTCAAGGACTCATATATGTCATAGGCCGTTTCCCTGTTAGATATCTTCTCATACTCAGCATGAGAGATAGCATTCAGCAAAACAGTTCTGCATTTATGATGATTCCTGAAAAGCTTCTTCTGATCATCACTCATTTCTTGCCTTGTCAGCTTTACGCCACTGGCATTTACTGGATGTTTGTAACCATCCATCAGAAGATCCCATAGATCACCATCTAGACCAAGAAAGTAACTTTCCAGTTTATCTTTCCAGTATTCAAAGTTTTCACCATCAAATACCGGCGGTCTAGTATAACCATTGTTACCGTTGTGTTGCTCAGCAGAGCCAGATGTAGGTGTAGACTTTGCAGTTTCATCAGCCATCTTTTACTGAAGCGTTTTTCTCTTCCTGAATCTTTTCTAAACACGGTTAAGTGCTTGCACCTTAGAACCGGCGCTCTAATGCCAATTGAAGGATAGAAAAACACTTAGAAAGGGGGGGTTTGAATAAGTGTAGCTTTAAAAACTTGACAGATAAAAATAAATTGCACAGTTATTTTTATCCTGGTTCGTTGTTAACTAAACTACTCCAGTCCACCCCCGCAGAGATGATTTACCTCAACTGAGGATTTAATCCACTAATCGCACGGATTACAATGGTTCTCCACTTAGTCAGCAACTAAGTCTTCCAGAGTCTTCTGATCACACACTGATCACTCCAGGAACAACTGCTTAGATACCCTCTAAGACTTTCTAGAGTATTCTGATCCACACGATCACTCTAGTTACAACCTGCTTAGATAACCTCTAAGACTTCCTAGAGTATTCTGATCCACACGATCACTCTAGTTCCTTACAACTTAATGTAATCAATTCTAAGAGTATTACAATTGCTTCTTAAAAGCTATAATCACAAACTGTGATATTTCTCTTAACGTTTAAGCTTAATCTCACTAATATATTACAACAGCAATGTAGTGAGCTTTGATGAAGATGAAGATTCTGAGCTTTGAATAGAACAGAGTTTCAGCAAGTTAATATGAGTTGTTTTGTTCAGGATCGTTAACCTTGCTTCTCATCAGAACTTCATATTTATAGGCGTTGGAGAAGATGACCGTTGAGTGCATTTAATGCTTTGCGTGTTCCGTACAACATCGCATTTAATGTTATACGCTTTTGTCAACTACCTCGAGCCTTGTTCACGCTGTGTCTACTGACGTTGCCTTTAATAGCTTTTAACGTTCCTTTTGTCAGTCAGCGTAGCTTGCCACTTGTACTTCCTTCTGATCTGATGTTTGTGAATACAACGTTTGAATATCATCAGAGTCAAACAGCTTGGTGCAAAGCATCTTCTGATCTTCTGACCTTGAAGTGCTTCTAAGCGTGATACCATCAGAACTTCAGTGCTTCTGATCTCATGTTCTTCTGATGCTTCCATAGACCCATGTTCTGATTCTGCTTCGACCATCTTCTGATGTCTTGCCAGACCATGTTCTGATGTTGCATGCTGAACCCTTGAGACAAAGCTTCTGAGCGCTGAATTATGCATACTCTTTATATATTTCCTGAAAAGGAAATTGCATTGGATTAGAGTACCATATTATCTTAAGCAAAATTCATATTATTGTTATCATCAAAACTAAGATAATTGATCAGAACAAATCTTGTTCTAACAACAATATCATCATCTTTCGTTTAGTTTTAATTCGAAGTCATTTTCATTTACCGTCACTTTACTTTCTTGTACTTTACATTCTTGTACTTTACATTTTTGCAATTTATATTTCTTTTACATTTCGTCAAAGCTATATTTACGTGTATAACAAGTTTATTTCGCAAGATTATTTACATGATTACACCATAAACAAGTTTCGAAGCAAAAACCAACAAATATGAACCAAATTACCTCAAAAGACAAAGGATCAATCTAGTCGATCCTGCGAGTAACCAAAGTATAAACTATAGTTTGGAAGACTAGCGGTTGTTTACCGGAAATCACCGTAAACAATAACATAATGGTATGAAGTGACTAAATAGAAACGCAAACGTTCTTGCTTCATAAATCTTCAACGTGTTCCGAAACATATGTGTAAGAGACAAGAGTGGTCTTTCCATAATGAGGAAACAACAAGATGTCAAGGCAAAGTCAGTATGTTCTTTGCATGAGGTTTGTGCATGTGTTATTGTTGATGTTTCTTAATACGCTGGATGTCTAATGTTGAGTAGGTTTAATCTGTTGTTTTGTTGTGTTTGTGGTTCACCTGATTGGTTGCCATTGCAAACAACTTGGAAACGGCTTACCATTGAGAGGATACTGAGTGTGTCACATGAGAGGGATTTTGTTTTAGAGGAATGGAAGAAACAATATGATAGATTAAGTTGTGTCGAAGATGACGGCAGAGTTCGGGAATTTGATGAAAAGATTGAATCGGAACATGGTGTGAATGACGTTGAAGGTAAAGGATAATCGATGATGAAATTTCATTTTGCATGTTATGATAGTAGATATTGATATATGAATGGTAACTGTGTGATGTTTAATGTAGTTTAGAATAATAATTTTGTTATATTTCAATCTGTTATTTGAATGGTAATTGTGGGGTGTGATGTTTGTACAGTAATATAAGTGAATATATATTATGGTTTTGTGATTTGTAATTGAATATGAATAAGAAATATTTGAATGTATTACTTGAAGAGTTTGCGATAGTATTAAAATTAATGACATACTCAAATTATTTGTTTGTACGTTATTGTTTTGAAGGAATAATGGGGATGGGATAGGAAGTGATTCATTGAAAGAGACAGCAGTCAATGCAAAGGGAAGAAAAAATTTGTAGGTGGGGACACTACAACGCGCAAGGCTTTTAAAAGCGCTTTTTTTGGCCTTTAACAGCGCTTTAAAGCGCTGCCAAAGCCAGCGCTGGCATAGGCTACGAAAGCGCTTTTAAAAGCGCTCTGGTAGGCCCCCCCTATAAGAGCGCTTTTCTGGAAAAAGCGCTCTTGTAGGCCCCCCTTTAAGAGCTCTTTTCAGGAAAAAGCACTCTGGTAGGCACCCCTATAAGAGCGCTTTTTTCAAAAGCGCTTTCGTATGTTGCGTTTTTTTTTTTTATGCTTTTTATTATTTCTAAACCTGCACTTTTGGCAGCAATATTTTTAGAACCTGTAATTTACTATTTTTTGGCAGTATTTTTTCATGAACCTATAATTTATCATTTCAAATCGATATATACCATTATAATCGATATCGATTATATACAAAAAAAGTATTATATTATATACCATTAATGTAAATCAAAATACATATATACATATTTCTAAACCAAAACAACTAAACCAATTCACATATTTCTAAACCAAAACAACTAAATGGGAAACAACTTCCGAGTTCTTATGCAACCAATGTATGCTTCCTGTATTATCTGGAGCTATGTTGTATTGATGCTTTAGTGGAGAACCAGTAGTCACCTGAGCTATGTTGTATTGTGTCACAGAATATGAATCAAATAACTGTACCCCGAACGATCCTGCCACAGAAGACTTCGGGGTACATTACTTGATTCATATTCTGTGGAACATAATCGGCAGGGGCACATTGTGTTCTATCCTTTACCAGTCCATCCACTGTTTGAAGCTCAACCTACAATAGAAAAACGTGATTATTTACACAACATTCACATTCTCAATATTTTCTCTATCAACCAAAAATTTCCTCATCTCTGAACAAAAGACAAAATAGTTAATAAAAATAGTGCTATACCAGAACAGAAACCAATTTATAAGAAATCAATTAACAACCACATGCACATAAAAATAGTTTTTGATAAAAGAACAAGTCAATTGAGCCAACAACCAAAAACCCTAAAAAAAATCAGCCGTAGAGCCGTAGAGCCAACAACCAAAAACCCTAAAAAAACTCTGTTCATCATCTTCGAAAAACCTCTCCAGAAACTGTAAATACATTGTTCATATTCATCCAACAACAATCACAATACACAGCCGCAAACACTAACCAAAACCCTAATTGTTCATCTTTCTCATACACGCAAACCATTCATCAGAAACAAAACCATTCACAAATCATCATCAAACATAACCAGACAAACATTCATCAAACCCAAACATTTGTTCATCACTTTCCTAATCAAACAAACCCTTCAGAAATTTGAGAGAGGAAGAGAGAATAAGAAATAAACTCAGAAAAGTCTCACCCGGTTTTGGTTTGTAGATTCAGAATCGAAACCGAACTCAGCAACAACACGAACCTCAACTCACCATAAACTCGTGTGTTTTGGATCTGAAAGGAAGTAGAACGGCGGAGGTTGCTAGGGTTTCGGAGAGAGGACGGCGGAGCAACGAAGGAAGAAGAAAGATCTGAAACAAAATGCGTGTGTTTGTAAAATATATAATTTTTTAAATGGGCTACCAGAGCGCTTTTCAAAAGCGCTTTAATAACACCCCTACCAGAGCGCTTTTATCCCAAAAGCGCTTTCGTAGCACCCACCCTATAAGAGCGCTTTTAAAAGCGCTTTCATAACCCCCCTACCAGAGCGCTTTTTAAAAGCGCTCTCATACCCCCCCTACTAGAGCGATTTTTAAAAGCGCTCTCATAACTCCCCCTACCAGAGCGCTTTTTTTGCATCATTTTTCCTTGTTTATTAATTTTGTTTTTAGCGAGCCCTACGAGAGCGCTTTTGCTAAAAGCGCTTTAGTAGCTGCGCTGCTACAGCTTAAATTTGGCGTAGTGGGAAGATTTGTTGGAGGGAAATAATTTAGGCGGTGCAAAATTGAAGGAAAGGAGTGAAGGTGAAAGGTGCGTAAAAGGGAAGGATAAGCATGTGGGCTCATCTTCCGCGGTGTTTGCAGATAGCGGGGATGTGAACGAATACATGACAATTTATCGGATAATGAAAGGTAGAGGTTTTGTCAAGTGATAGTGAATACAATACAGTAATATGAATTTTGAGTGTGTTCTTTTGACATTGTGTTGTAAATTTTTTGTCCATTTGCAGGGAATTGAGTCCTATTTATATGGAACAGCACGAAGAGTACTAGGTGCGTGAAGTTACTGATGTAAAGAAGTTTCTATCAAATGTTATGGTAAGTATTGTGTTAAGCTTACATGTTTTATTAGTAAAAGGTTGTTACATTTATATGTAGCTAATTAATTTGTTCATGTGTCTAGAAAATTCTAGCAAAAGTAATAGACAATTGTGTTCGTGGTAGAATTTCACGGATAGTTCTATATGATGTGGACAATGGATACCCGTATTACTGTTAGGTCAAGAAGAGGCCAAAGAAAAAGGAGATGTATCTGTACAGACAGTGCTTCGACTACGTAAGGGCAGCAAGGTTTAAAGAAGGAGATAAACTCCACTATGTCATTTGATACCCGCCGGTGGAAGATACTATTGTTATAGTGGAAGGTAGTGGTGCACATTGATGAAGTTGTTGATTTAGCAAGCTGTGATGGATGATAAATAGAACAATGTGTAGTTAGTTTATTTTGTGTTTGAATTATGGTTTTGTATGTTTATGTATAACTTTGACAGTGGTGTATGTGTTGAAAGATTAAGATTTATGGAATTATGCATCTTTTTAAATTGAATCTTATTAGGTTTCGGTTGAATGTTTTATTTATTGTGTACATTTGGTAATGACTTTATTTGCAAAATCGAAATATCATAAAGTGTTAATTTGAAGCATTGTTGAAATTTTGATTCACATTTATAAAGAAATGAAGCATTGGTGGTACATTGTGTTAGCATATTACATATTGTTGATCATTATAAGGTGTGAAGCACTACTTCTAAATGCGTTCCTATTAATGTTGACTGTCAATTTGAAGGGTTGGGTATATTCTTTGAGCATATCAAGTAAACTTGTTTTAGATTTTTTTAGTTTATGCAGTATTATAATTTATTGACTATGTTGGTGACCGTCCACACGAAATTGAGTATCCTATTGAGTATACAATTTAATAGTCAAGAATTGAATAGTCAATGTAATGATATAGGTTAGATAATAATATAGTGCAATATTAAAGAGTAATAACATATTTGTAATGAGTTATATTTTATGGGGATCTCAATATGAAGTCAGTTCAAGGGTAGTAAATGTATTTTGATGAGGAATATAAATAAAATGAAAAAATGTTTTAATTGATGTAAATGAACAGAAGACTAAGTGAATAATTCCATTGATTAGTAGTGGGTGGTGGAATAGCAACAAGTATGGGAAGAGTCCATTTAGAGTATTATATAAGTTATGTGGAGGAAGGTTGAAAGCACTATTTTAAGTACTCAACACTTCTTAGAAGGTCATACAACAATAGTTAACGTGTGTATCTGTAACAAAATGGAAGGAAAACTTGCTGAACCAATGAAAGGAAAAGGTAAAGATATGATTTGAGTGGTTGTTTTGTTTTACTGTGGAAAGGCAACCCTGAATATATCTTTGCATGCAGGTGAAGAAAGTTTATTGAAGAAAATGAATGATGGGAAATCGGTGTCATCTGATAATTCAGTGTATGTTTAATATTGGATAATATTGTGTAGATGTTTATATGTTTTTATTTAGAAGGTTTCATTACACATTTGTTAATTCTTCATTTTGTGATTTTATATTTTGTTTCAGATGTCATGATGTTGATGGTGATGATGATAGCTCTTATGCAGAGCAGCCAGTGGAGTTCAAATATTGTATTTGGAAGAAAGATGTGATTAATGGAATGAGGGCTCAGTCATGTCTTCTTATAAGTTAGTTTTGAATTTAGACATATTCTGTTAGGACTCAAAACGCATATGATTAATGTTGTTTTATATTAACATTGCAGGAAATTCATGAGCATGTTGTGAAGACTGGTTGTCTAAATGGTGCAAGGTTTGTAGATTTGGTGGACTGGGAAAGAGAAGTTAGGAATGAGTGTGAAGTGCATTAGGCTGAAAAGGGTAATTCAGTTGGGATGTTTTTAGGGCGTGGTTGGTACAAATTTTCTAAGGACCGATGTCTATCTGATGGAGACTCTCCGGGGTTCAGCATTAAGGATCGTGTTAGAAAAGAAATACTTGTGACAATGATGATGAATTGAACAAACATGTGGAATTTTGGTCTAAGTTTTTTTGTATCCGTTTTTTGTCTTATCTATGTAATATGACTAATTAATATATAATGGTTATTTCAATTTAAATGATTTGGCATAGATACATTGAGCACAAATGATTTCATGACAAAAGGATCATAAGATAATAGTTATACATGAAGTTAATGTCGCATAAGGTAAAATACTGGTAGTAATAGGTATACTACCGAGTTTACAGAATTATTGACTTAAATTTGTGAAAATCAGACATTGTTAAAAACCTCTTTGTACACAACGTTTATAGTTTTCCCCTTGAACTTTCGTTGTTCATCATGTATTAATATTTTGATTCCCTTTTTTGTTGTTACTCTTGACAATGCAACATAAATTTAGCCGTGAGTAAATACATCTCTTGGTAAGTATAGACCGACGTTATACAATGGCTGTCCTTGGATTTGTTAATGGTCATGGAATAGGAAACCATAATTGGGAATTAACTTCTATTTAGTTTTAATGGCCATGGTGATTGTGATGGTGACATGCCCATTTGAGGTATGTAAACCAAATTTCCCAAACCTTAACCTCCAATTATTGAATCCTCGAGTACATGGGTCGCCAACTTTGTTATGCATAGCCTTGTGCCGTTACACAAACCTTCAGATTGATCTATGTTCCTCATGAGCATTACGGGTGTTCCGACCTTTAGTTTTAAGTGATGGTTAGACAAACCTGATGTACGGAGGGAACTTAAAAATTCTAGTGTGAGGATATCAACTAGTTTCGGGTCATGATTTTCAGACTTATCCACTGAATTTGCGCTATAATAGTCTTGAATATCTCTTGTATTGTTGATTGAACATAATTAGTAAAAGCATGAAATATATATATATATATATATATATATATATATATATATATATATATATATGTTTATGTATGTATGTATATAGATAAGTATATAACGTGTTAGATTATATATTTTCTTAGGATAATCTGGCATTAAGTTAAGTATATGGTCGTTGAGCAGATCAATAATTTCCAGTGTAGAAGCCAGAATTGCACGAATTTTAAGGTAATCATTGGATTCAAAATTCTAGATGAAATCAGGGTAGGTGCTGTTCATAATAACCACAATAGGATCATTGAATTCTATTATCAAAATATCAGGAGATATGTCTATTTCGGCGATGCCGTCATTAGACATGTGTTCTCATAAAGAAACAAATTACTATAATCTTAAATTTAAAAGTCTAATAAACTACTCCCCGTCAAAAACATAAAAGTGTAACAAACTACTACTATTCTCTCTAATTTAAACTAATGGGATGCCTGTGTGTTCGCACGGGTATTGGCGTGGTACATACACTTTTGTTTTCAAAATGTAATAAAAATATAAATAAGAAAAACAAAATTATTTTATCAAAGTAGTTTATAAGTTTTAAAATAAAACCAAATTATAATAAGAATGAATAAACAAATTGACAAAATTACTTAACCAATCAAGAAAGTTTATTATTTAAACAAATATTTATATTTGGAGCATAAATATAGTTTTTCATTTATATAAATATTTGGATCAACCATATTTTCCCATTTGTAAATATGAAACTTATTTTGACATTATTTGTAAAATTACTTATGCAATCATATTGTTTTATAAATATCAACTAATAACATAGTAATTGAAAATATTATTTTAATTGTATGAATAAATATTAGTGTCATATTTGGATCAAAAGACAATTTGTTCTCATTTACAAAAAAAAATTAAGATTCACTGATTAATTTAAAAACAAAATTTTTCATTAATAAGATTAAAAATAAAAATAAAATTCGTCATTAATTTAAAAATAAAATTTTTCATTAAAAATAAATTAAGATCAAAATATACTGTTGTTATGCACATTTCTTTCTAAAATATAATACGAATTTTACAACTATAAAATAACTCGTGGATTTGCACGAATTCTGGTCATATAAATATTATTTTTGTTCTGTCATTATTTTTGTTATTTATAATTATGAATAATTAGAAAATAAATAAAAAATAAACGTCTTAATTAAAAATATTAATATTATAATTTTTGCATAATTAAATTATACAAAAATATAAATTAAATTAATAATTAAATTGACTATTTTTTTTATAAACAGTTAAGTTGACTATTTAACATTTTAAATAATCAAGATGATTATTTAAATTGTATGAAATTATAAATTTATTTATTATTATTGATTTAAGTTTCTTTTAAAAAATAAGATCCATTATAATTAAAAAAAAAATCAAGCTAAAAAAGACAATCACAAGTATTTATAATTTTGATGGAAGAGAAAAATACTAGTTTAAAATAGGTATAGATTTCCCAATAAAGATTTACAATATTCATCTTATGATGTTTGAACTATTCAATGTGATATTTGCACTATTTAATGTTGAATCAGGTAAATTGATTTTGAAAGGTTTTACTTTAACCATAGCAATAATATCAATAATAATTATAATAATAATGATAAAAGACATGAAATTAAAATAAATAATAAAACATTTTTCTTAAAAAAATATAAACTGGCATCTCACTGTATTCTTCCTCTCTAAACACTTCTTATACATAGATCAACAACCTAAAAAACAAAAACAAAATGACAAAGATGTTAAAAAGATGGGAGAAGACACATATGTATAGATCTACAACCTAAAAAGAACAAACTTTAAACCATTGATGATGAACTTTGAAGAGGAAAAAATTGAATCCGATGCTATTTTAGAATAATAATCGTCGGCCGCCGGGAACCAACACCGAGGAAGAATCCATAACTGAAAGTAAAGGTTTTTAGTATCAAAATGAAGAAAAAAATAAACAAAATGAAGATGAAGAACATAACATATCGTTTGAACATAACTACATGTCAAAACGAAATCCATTAGAGTCGAAATCAGAACAAAAATAAAAAACAGAATAACAAAACATAGCGAATTTGTGATATGAAAATTAAACAAAGCGAATTTTTGATATCAAATCAAAGAACAACAACCATCAATGGTGAAGCCATAAATATCATAAAGCCTGGACAAAAATTTAAAGACCGCAGATTCATTGTATGTAATATATAAATAGTCATTAATCAAAATAAAATAAACTCGTTATTTTGTCAATTAAAGTATAGTTTAAAACAAAAGAGATGAAACACAACCTTACAATAGCGTGTTAAATAAAATTATGAGGCAAATGTCTTTTCGGGTATGTTTGGATTGATGGAATATGATGGAATGGAGCGGAATGGAATGCAATAAGTTTATATTCCATTGTTTGGATTGATTAAAACGGATGGAATTGAGTGGTATTGGATGAAATGCATCTCATTCTATTCCATCACTTTCCACCATTTTTTGTACCCTCCGATTTGGGCGGAATGAAAAAATTACTCTATTCGATCGTGAAGTTCCCAAACAATGGAAAGACTTATTTATTCCATTCCGCTCCGTTCCGCTCTATTCTATCTCGTTCCGTTCTTTTTATTGTATCCAAACATAGCCTTCAAGACTTTTTTGCGGTGAGTTCGAATAATATCAATATTATCAAGTGATTAAATATGTCCTGCTCAGTGTAACATACCATCAAGCAATCAAGGATAATATCACTTCATTTACTAAAGTGGTATGCCAAGGATAATGTAATATGTCGTTATTTGATTATTATAATCATTGTACAAACAACCAACGTGATCTATCAAGCCTTGAGATACATGTTTTTAATCTTTATATCTGCTTTTAGTGAAAACTTCAAAACCAAAGTGATCGGTCCTCTCAGATATCTTAAAGAGAAACAACAAAATGCATCATTGATCTCACTGTATTTTAAGCAGGATGGATCCTTACTTTTTTGAGACCCGAGACTAATTATAACATCATGATATTTTGTATACAATAAAAATATTTTCTTAATAAAATTTTACTAATTTAGTTTTTTTTAATCAACAATATATCTTATAGATATAAATAAATTTTAACTATTTATTGTTATTGTTATATTTTAGTTATTTATTTTATAAATAATTCCCTTGAAAAATTAGTAATATTATAATTATATAATTATTTGTGTACGTAAAGTTACCATAATTTATTGAATTTAATAATTAATGTTAAGTGTATTCTATATTTTTTTAAATATAATGGTGTTTAAAATTGAGTGTTTTAAGAAATGTTATTTTAGTTAAGAATAAATAATAACCAAATAATGAGGATAAAACATCAATGTCCGAGTGGCAGAATGTTCTCACATTTATATGGAGCAGGGTTTGACTCCTATTTGCATTAATATCTAATTTTTTACTTTTGATAGTTTTGAAGAAAACTAAAAAGTTATTATAAATCATATAGAACTCACAACAATGAGTTAGCAAAATGACGTACCGCCGCTGGGACAATGTTAAAAGACGATTTTCTTATTCAAAAAAAAATATATATAAAATGGTTTATTCATGTTCCCGACAAAAAATAAATGGCCCGAGTCTGGGCATGTGCCCACCCTGGCCAGGCCCAAGATCAGCCACTGGCAACCATAAAATGTACTGAATAAAAGAAATAGTATGTATCAGAGTTTATGGAGTTGTAGTCGCATGTTTATAGGCTGATATTCAGAAAGATTTATGTAGTTCATAAAGGTAAAGTTTAAATACAAACACGTGCATTTGCGCCGAAATTTATATATATATATATATATATATATATATATATATATATATATATATATATATATATATATATATATATATATATTACAAAAAGCTTTCAAAATTAAGTGAATTTAAATTTGTAATATCCAAGATTATTATATCAAAGATTGAAATATTTAAAATATTATTTTAAATATAATATTTTAAATTAGTTTATTTTAAGGAATATTTATATTTTTATAATAAAAAATATACAACACCATACAAATCATTTTTATCTTTTAAAATTTAGAAAAAAACAAATCTTATATAATTATTTTTAAAAAAAAAACTGAAACAAACTAGGGATGATATTAAGTCCTGTGTTCTCATAAAGAAACAAATTACTATAATCTTAAACTTAAAAGTGTAACAAACTACTCCCCGTCAAAAACACAAAAGTGTAACAATTTACTCCTATTCTCTCTAAATTAAATATTACATTCAATAACAAGTTTTTATAAGGAGCGTTCTAAAAGACTAAATACTAAAGGACTAATTTTTAAAACTAGTGTAACAAACTATACGTATAACATGGAAAAAAAATTTCAATTACAGTCTTAATTTAAAAATCTTAACAAACTTTTCCTTTAAAAAATATCAGATTTTATCTAACATTCTTCCTATTTAATGTTGAACCACACCTTTATAATTCATTCTCAAGCCTCATTTTCTATTAAAACTACAAGAAAAAGCCATATTTCACCTGGTTAATACTTGTATACAGTAACATGGATACATCCGAAGCAACATTGTCACCAATATCAAAACCAAAGAAAAACCATGATTACAATAGCATGGGTGAAAATATAAGATACACAAGTAACAACATGATACTCTTAAAAACGGCAATGAAGAACTCAATGAAGAACAAAGGAGGGTTGGAGGCTAAGCTTGCAAATAAAATGTTTATAAAGTCCAAACGCGTATCGAAAACTCAATGTTATCTTCGTTGTCAAAACTTTCAAACCATGCCGTCTAGATTATCCATCATGTCTACCATAATAGAAGAAGACTCGTCCGTCTCACCAATGTCATCTAAGATACACAAGGATGAAAATATAAGATACACAAATAACGACATTATACTCTTGAATACGGCAATGAAGAATTTTATGGAGAACAAAAAAGTGTTGGAGGCTAAGCTTGCAAAAAAGAGGGCTATAGAGTCCAAACGGGTATCGACAACTCAATGCTATCTTCGTTGTCAAAATTTTCAAACTATGCCGTCTAGATTATCCATCACGTCTACCATCCAAGAAGAAGACTCGTCCGTCTCACCAATGCCATTTAAGATACACAAGGGTGAAAATATAAGATTCACAAGTAACGATATTATACTCTTGAATACGGCAATGAAGAATTTAATGAAGAACAAAAGAGTGTTGGAGGCTAAGCTTGCAAATAAGAGGGCTATAGAGTCCAAACGGGTAGCGACAACAAAATCTTATATTCGTCGTCAAATCTTTCAAACCAAGCCATCTAGATTATCCATCATGCCAACCATCCATGAAGAAGACTCATTCGTCTCACCAATGCCATCTAAGATACACAAGAGTGAAAATATAAGATACACAAGTAACGAAATTATACTTTTGAATACGGCAATGAAGAATTTAATGAAGAACAAAAGAGTGTTGGAGGCTAAGCTTGCAAATAAGAGGGCTATAGAGTCCAAAAGGGTATCGACAACACAATCTTATATTCGCCGTCAAAACTTTCAAACCAAGACGTCTAGATTATCTATCATGCCAACCATCCAAGAAGAAGAAGATGACTTGCCCATCTCACCCTTGTCGTCTAAGCTATGTTAAGTAGACTTAGGAAAGTTTTGATAATATCGATCCCGTCCTAACACCCTAAATTCCCTAAGTATGTGTGTCCGATTTGAATAACCATTATGCCGAGACCTCGAGTTCTAAGTTTTGAAGTAGCCTCTTAAGTAGTTTATACTAGCAGTCGGCACCATCTTAAGCACGTCTACGTTTGGAGGCCGATGAATATAAGTGAATGATCCTGAAAAATAACGAATGAATGTTCGATTAAATTGAAAAAAAAAGGGAATACACCTTCTAAGTTAGGTGACCCTCACCCGGTCATTTAGCCCAACGGTTGTTGATTCTAAAAAAAAAAGTAACGCCCATTGTTAGTTGGTCCATTGGTCTCTGGTATTGGACTCGGTAGGGCGGATTACGGTCCGATCCCCCACAATTGCGATGGGTTATAAAAAGGGGTGTGCCACTTTTATAACCAGAACCCTGTGCTAATGAAAAGGATCATAGTCGCTAACCGGTTTCCTTACTATGAATGTGTACAGATAACGGGCTTAATGTGATTGCGCTAGAATGAAAAAGAGGTGAAAAAGAACAAAGAGTGTAGGTCGAGTTATAATGGCATAATTCGGATTGGTTTTGCATAGGAGGGAGTTTTTGTCTGCGAAATGCGGATATGTGTCACTACGGTATCCTTGTTATCAATATCTATTACCTATCTATTTAGCACTAGCCTGGCAGCCTCGGGAGAGTTTGGTTTGTTGTTTTTTTTTCTAGTATGGAATCCTATGTAATGTGCATAATGAGATGAACTGGACATTCTAATTGCTTTTCAACTTCTTAAATTTTTTGGCAGTCTCGAAACATATTTTCTTTCACTTCTTCACTAAAGGTTTTAAGGCATAGTTTAACATATATAAAAAATAAAACTAACACAAGTTAACACTTCAGCTGCTACAAAGTCGTTCAACTTTCGGTGAATAACTTCATTAAGGATGGAACATCTATTATTGATATCTATAACTGCAAACAACATTAGTGATGTTGCCTTTTAAGGAAACTTTCCATTCACAAAGTCATCATGTAATGCGCTATGTTTTTCAGCTGCTACTTACATGCCATAGGAAGTCAATACAACAGTACGTTTCATTGCAATACTTCTAATTGAGTTCATTACAATTTGCTCACTGTTGGTAGTCTATATAATTGAAATTCAGAACTTTTTTCTCAGTTTGTGAATAGATTTATCTACATGGTACATTCGTCTCTCTTTCAGGTTTGCTGCCTCTCGCATACACAATCCTGTTGCACACGGAGGTCGTACATCGAAGTTTGTTGCAGGTGGAGTCGTGGAGGGTCTTGGTTATGAGGTCGTGAATGAATGAGTGTTTTTGTGTGGAATTTTTTCTCAATGTGAGAATTGGTTTGTGATTCAGTGTGAGAGAATGAATACTTGGTGCAATTGGTGTCCCCTATGTGTAAAATTTTTTAGGTACTTATAGGTAACAATTAGGTTTTAGAATTGAATCTTATTGCTTTATTTTGGAATGATTTTGTACAGATTGAAATTGATTTTATAGTTTAGGAAATTTTTGAGGTTGATTTGTATCTTTGAGGAAAATGAGTAAAAAGTAAATAATGATTGGCACCATAACTTGTTACACAAGAAAATAATACATCTCGCAACAGAAAAATAGTAATACATGTTTTGATATTAGATACAATGCCAAGAATGCCAAGAATGTTGTCATGTAACATGTTGTTGCCTATGGTCTATGCGAGGATGATTCTTGTAGGAAACATATAATTTTCTTCATTATACCTCTTTGCCAAACTAGTTACAGCATGAGTAGTAGATAAATCTATGCCTTATTTTAATGTCCTTGTTGATTCGTTGACGCCCCTTTTCTTTGGAGGAGAAGTGTTAGTTGTGGCAGATCCTTCACTTTCTTGCTTGGTTTTGTTACGCTTTCATGTGATTTCAACATACATGGCTGCAACAAAAACAGCACAAGCAAAAGTAAGATGAAGAAGCCTTTTCTTCCTGCTGTTCACATTACAGTTGAGGCTGTTAGGTTCCAATCAGCTCATCAGTGTAAAACTAAACAGGATGCTTCTCAAGTCACAAACATGTGCAAGTTAAAGACTGAAGAATCATTTATATTCTTCTTATTAGCACATATCTAATTTTACCGCTTAGAGAAGCAAATTCGTCAACTATCAATATGATCTTACTAGTGGAATGAAACATAGAGTATACCTTTTTTCTGCCGCTTTCGCTTGATTCTTCAAAATCCTGACTTGCTTCCGTTGCAGATTGTTTTGATTTTAACACACTGTTGAGATTCTTTGTCAAATGTTGAATTTCTTTCTTGGAAGCATCACTTGTTACTTATCCTAAAGCATAGCTAAAAAAATGACTATAAATATTGAAAAATGATCAAATTGCTGAATCCTAAAATCATTTAAATACATCACTCATGCAAAATGTTGTGTGTGTCTCATGTATTGTTCCCTCCATTCCTTTTAACTTCAATTATTTGACTAATTAGTTAAGTAGATTAGATCAAGAAACTGAAGTTTCTTCTTATTCACTGATTGATGAGATATTGCAGGCAAGGAAAGCTTTGAGGGCGTTGAAGGGAATAGTGAAGCTTCAAGCTATCATTCGTGGCAGAGCAGTAAGACGACAAGCTATTTGTAGTTGATCTTTAGATCTCACTTCTCATCACAATGAAAGTTTATCAACGACTTTTTACTTACATATCACCACTTGCAAGATTGGTTTTCAATCGAGATTACAGCTGTTTTGCAATCCATGATATTGCGGAGAATTGCAGCTTATGTGGCCTCAATAGAGATCACATTGCGATCACGGAGAGATAAATATATATGTTACTGTATATCAGATGGCATTCATAGAAGATTTAGACTCGTCTTTCAGCTCACATTCATAGAAGATAAATATATATGTTACTGTATCTCAGATGGCATTCATTTCCAAGCTCTCCTGCAATTCCAACATACATGGCTGCAACAAAGTCAACACAAGCAAGAGAAAGGATAGGAGGGAATTAGGACATGAACTACGATTGCTGTTCACCATGCAAGATGATGTTAAGTAACAATCAACAAGGATCTCCTAGGTTAAAGGGTCTCTCAAGGACTTAAAACATCAAGCAAAAAGAATGAAGGATTTCAGCATCGATTTTTCTTTAATTGCTGAACCTTATTTTATTAGACTACCACTTCACTTCCGTAATTTATACACTCGTCAATTGTGGCAAAAACATAAAAGATCCCAGAAAATGGAAATATACTCACATCTTCCACAAGTATTTGGACATCTACATCAAGAATTTGGTGGTCTAGCTTATGCAACCCTACCCGTAGTTCGTCAATGTTAATTAGGACTTTTATAAAAGTTTTTCATTATACTTCTAATTCTATCAGTTTTAAGTCAAATCATTGCGGATTTGTTTGTTTTTACCAAAAGCCAGTACTGGAATGAGCAAAAAGTCAGGTATAATAATCAACAATTATCTCCAACCTTAAATGGTTTCTCGAGGCCTTAAAAAAAATTCAAGCCAATCATGTTCGAAAGAAAAAGTTACATAAAATGCAATGCACTTTAATATTATCTATTGGTTATTGCCATTAGAGAGCAGCTAAGATACAAAGAAGCTACAACAACGTAAGTAACAGTTGGAAAGTACTAACATTAGAAAGCCATTACAATTAGGAGCACGCCATAACGAGAACCTGCACTCTTAGTAACCTCTCTGTCCAAAGAAAGCCTATGTTATGACATAGAATTTAAATGTAAATAGCACAACCATACATTAACATAATAATCAAAATTTCATTACAATATATGTTGCAATTGAATATTACCAATTCTCTCCATCATTAGCCAAATGTGTTGATTCTTGAAGAATTAACAACCGGACTACATAATACAATAAAATAAAAAGGAGAACTTCAATAACATGGATTGGTCTAACATTGAAATGGATCGATTAACAACATCTACTCATCTAACACACTTGGACAAAGTGTTCAAGAATGGACCAACCATAAAATAAAAAGCGTCTTACACTTAAATAGATAAGTTCAATATCATAATTTCAAGCATTGTGTTGGTATTTGGGGTCTCCAGCAAACAACTCGTTCCATCCAATACAGTTTGGATATGCTTGTATAAAAAACCAGCACCCCACCCAATTCTCTCACATCTATTTCTTCTGCTCATTCTGGAGACCGCATATAAAAGTAGAAAAGAGATATTGGTGAAAATCAAAAGCAATGAAAATGATGATGAATGAGAAAGGGACTTACAAAGCTTGAATCCGTCGAGAAGGACATCAATAGAAGGAATAACAACAACACTGATTCAAACGTTGAGAAGAGCCCGTAAATTGAACAGAACTTGTATTGCGATGTAGAACAAGTTCTGTTCATCATAGTAGCATACACATTTTTATTTCGGGCTTCAACAAATACGATTGACAAACACCATGTCCCCAACAATAACAGTTTGATATGGATTAATTGATTCATATCTATGTAACCTCCTTGAGTTATATACATAGCAGTAGAAGTGCATAGGAGAAAAAAATTATGCCTTTGTGAATGGAAAGTTTCCTTAAAAGGCAACATCACTAATGTTGCTTAGAGTTATAGATATCAATAATAGATGTTCCATCCATAATGAAGTTATCCACCGAAAATTGAACGACTTCGTAGCAGTTGAAGTGTTGACATTAAATTCTAACGGAAATAAACTACATTAACTAACTAATGAATTTGAACATATTTGTGTGCTAAAAGCCAATGTATATAAGTGATTCAAGAGTTCAGTGATAAAATGCTGACATATAGAAATAGAACCGATGATATGCCGAATACTAGTTTGCACTCAACAACATAGAACCATCCACACCTATAACAGAGTGATCTATACAACAAACAAAATATTAAAGCTGAATCATAGTGAGGCATACACCACACGAAGTCAGACACGCATAACCTAAAATTCACAAACAACATCCTTTATCCCTTATCAATGTCATTCTACCACACAATAAAATCCAGTTTGTTGTGACAGACAAGCACTATTAATTAGCATCAAATTCTCACTTGCCCCAACCCAAGACTCAAAATTGAGTAAGTATCATTCACCTGACAATACTTCAGCTTTCACATTACAACCTAACAAAAAAAACTTGAAAGACTTTACAAATCACCAATTTCAAAAACATATCAATTTTTGTATATGACGAATTATGTTATACTTCATCTTACCTAAACACCAAGAAAAAGTTAATGGCTTACCTTAAAAATAAAACTTAATAGGTACATTATATGTTCATACATCAAAACACACCCACCTCTAACCAAGCAAAAAACCATACATTTTTAAGTTTTGAGCAATCAACTAACAATCAAAATACATAACTGTTATAGATTTCGCCAGTATTGATAGAATCAACAACCGGACTAAACCACACAATAAAATAAATAAAAAGTAGAACTCCTTGTGATATTACTCCCGATAATTTCTTTCATGAAAAACCACTACACATTCTTCCAAAAGAAAACCACGACATAACTGTCATCATCAACCAAATAAAAGTTTACATGTTGGAGAGCTCCTTGTGCATGAAGATAACTTCATAAACATTTGGTTCGTTTTAAGGCGGGTACTTTTGACTCTCACAGTCTCTAGTACTTTTGAATGTTGCATAATATATTTTACAAACTGGAACTCACAATTGTTGATGTTTTTTGTGTCTGTGGAACATTTAATGCTAAGTGTTTTAAGCTGTGAGGAGAGACATTCTGGAGCAATGGTGGGATTGGGTGGAACAACCTTCGAACATTCATAACAAATATATGTTGCACCCCTTATATTCATAAAATTTAACTTAATGTTAAAATGTTGAAGATTGGGAAAATGTGGGAGTATTTCTATCAACGACCTGCACTCCCTCTTTAGTAAGCTAATCAAAAAAGTAAGTTCCATGTGAGTCAAATTGTGAAACATGGGAAGTGGTTTCCAAGTCATGCCCCATATCTGCGTGAGTTGCACACAATCCAACGTTAGAAATGTATACTCTATTTGATAGATTATGAGCATATAGATTAAACAATTAATTAATTAATGTATATTCAATGCAAATAGTGAATATTCAGTAGGATAACATTCATACCTGTTCTATATGCAAAATTCTCGTCTTACAAACCAAAGACATCGGAATATCCGTATTATAACAAATCTTTACTTTGACCAAATTAGGTAAAGCATTCAAGTTTTCCATGGGATCGATTGATTTCTGGAAGGTACGTGATTTTGCATTCAAATCTTCTAAAATAGGGCAGCCATATAGAAACTTTGCAAAATATTTAGGAGATGTCAAATCAACGTTATTCAAATGAAGAGTTTTGAGACAAGGAAAATTCACTTGGTCAAAATCCCACAATTTTACGTTTTCCAATCTAAGAACCTGAAGTGTCTTACAACTGAGAATGCAAGGAGGTAATTTGATACAACGCGGTTTACCAGACAAGTCGAAGTTAAGATTCTTGACTCCTCGTTGCACCACAAATTTAAAAATTCTATTCAATTCTCTTGGTTTGAAGCGAGAATAGAAGCATAATTTCAAGGTAAACGATTGGATCGAAGTCTTTTTGTCTCGCAAAGAGAACATGGTTGAATAAACAAACTTGTGAAATGTCTCAAAGTCATTGAATTCTTTGTCATCGAAGTTAAGAATAACGACAGAGAGCCATACCGGTTTCCATCTCTTTGAGAGAATCATTGTGGTTGCAGCGGCTTTGGTTGGAAGGAAGGAGAGAATGTGGCAGAGAATTGACTCGGGCAAGTCGCTAATTCTATCCTCAGTAGGAATTGAACGGCCAGAAGACATTATCTGTAATTGTGAATGTTGCAAGCAAAGAAGGGGAGAGGATTATCAGCATATTGCAACAATATATAGGGTTTTCTGTTGGAGTTAGGGTTTGGGCTACGACTTGTTTCATTAGCTTCACTTTTTCTACAACCGGAGGATTTAAAACACCCCTCTTATTAAGTTAAAAATTTGGTATGAGAGCTAATAAAAGCAATAAGCTGAAGGGTTTTAATAAAAAACCGGAAAATAAAAAATATTATCCAGCTTTTTCGGTAGGTTTTCCGCCTTTTCCATTTTGGTGTCCACTCAAATTTCACTATTCATTTATTTACTTTTATTTTGAAAGAATGTGACATCTATTCATTCTCACTTCAAACCCATCCGCTTTAATGAAAACTTCTTCATCTCTTTTCCTCAAATTAATCTATTTTCCTAGATTTTTTTACTCCACACCGTTTCAATTATTTTCGGTGCAACAAGAATATAGCTAACTTGAGGTGTGAAAATGATGGGTAATTTTTCATGATTGTGTGAAGTATTTTTGTGTTCGAACTCAGGAAAAGAATATAGATAACTTGAGGTCTGAAAATGACACCAAGAACAAAATAAATTAGATATGGATAGCCTAAATGCTACTCTAGATTGACTCAAACTCACTCATTGTTTACCTAACAGTTCCGCCAACCACGCTGCACCTTAGTCTGCCATAGTTTCTTGGTTTTGAGAAATATATCCTTAAGTAGGAGAGAGGGTTACCTTACAAATACATTGAGGTTTTGGTCTCTTAAAATGTATTCATTTGTTTTAGGAATTAACCATAATTTTTATATTATTTTTGGTTGATTTATTGTCGTACATTGTGAGAGGTGGAAGGGAATTGTTTCATTTGTTGTCGGATGCTGTCAAGGGATCGTGCATATTGGTGTCATTGGATTCCCAGGTAATTCTTTTTAAATTTCATCTTAGTTTTTCATTTTAAGACAATTAAGTGAGTGTTTGGTTGAAGATAATATATCCCATAATATATAGACGGTGGATTTACGAATAATATAGCCCATCTTACTTTGGAGATTCAACCTAAGAAGTAAACTTTTATCATAGAAGATATTAGGATGTCAAGCACCTAATGGTCTCTAACAAAAGTAAATCAGACTTAACTTAACTTTCAATGCTTTTTTAGGCTTTTGACATAAATACATGTTGTTTTGGATTTTGAGACTGGTGGGGATCTTTTTGAAAAACCGTGACAGTAGATGAAATCTTGTTTTATTTTATTTTCATTTTTAACTATTTCAAGATCTTTTTGGAGTAAACGAATTTACATTACTAATTGCCCATTTTGGAGTTTACTACTCACCATGGTTTTAAATTGCGGTTGCGGATGCGGTTGCGGTTGCGGATGTTGCGATTGCGGTCATTGCGCTTGTTGCGATGCGCATTGCGGCCGTTGCGGCGTGAATTTTTAAAAGGAAGTGTTTGAAATATTATATTGAAAAACACTTAAATTTATGTTTTTTCATTATATAAGAAGTAAATTGAGTTTTAGACTTCTAATATATTGATTTTTGATGAAAATACTTAAATAAACATGATTAAAATTGTCCGATGGTGTTCCTAATGCATCTGAAAGCGCGACTTTAAAATCACACCGCAATTGCGGTCCGATGCGGTTGCGGAGGCAACCGCATCCGCAATATTGCGGGTGCAATTGTGGTTGCGGACCGCAATTTAAAACCATGCTACTCACGAGCCTTATTTGCTATTTTGCTTCTTAATTTGTCATTATCATCAATATTTTTTGGTGGTCTAGACATGGTTGCTTTGGATCTTAGTATATGAATTTCATCTAAATGTGTGATATATAAGAATAAATACGAGTGTTTGTCTTGGAAGAATTTTATTTCATATTAGTTAGAAAAACTGATTTTGTATTAATGTAAGAGTTTTGGTATTATTTTGTTACATTTAATCTACCAGGCCTTGAACAATCTTGGAAGTGTTTTTGTCGATCATGGGAAACTGGACCAAACAGTCGATTACTCTATCAAAACATGAACTCGAAGGTCGCAACTTTTAATCGTTCATGATTTCTACTTCTCTATATTTCGATTTCTAACAAATTGGGATATCTAAATAGTGGTCTTGTAATAGGGGTCTTCCACAAGACAGAGCAACACATTGTAGCTTCTCTTAGGTAATATTAATCAAAATATTCATGTTCATGTTTATATCATTCCTTATGATTATGGAGATGAAGCCGTGATTCATAGAGATATTATAGCTTCTCCTTCTTCTTTGTTTCATTTTTCTCTCATAGAGATGGCAAACATTTTTGTTTATTTGATTTTGTAGCTCAAGCTATTGGAATTCCACTTTTGAGTCCATATCTACAATCAATAGGATCTGATTTTCAATATGGAGCAAACTATGCTACATTGGCATCCACGGTGCTTCTTAATACTCCTTTGTTTGTCTGTGGAATCAGACATTTCTTCCTCGCTATTCAATTCAATCAAATAAAACAATTTGTCACCAAACTCTTATGTGGAAGTCCTCCAAAAGATGGTGCAAGGTTGGTAGTCTTATAGGATTTAATCATCTTTGATTTAGTGAGACTGCTGCAAGAAACTTTAGAGGACATGAACAATCTATGTAGCCTTGATTTCAATGGAAACCATAGAAGTATTTTTGCAGGTAAGTTCTTTCGCTTCTCAAAACTCTCCATTTTGTTAGTTGATGCATCTTCATTGGTTGTTTTCCACATTGAAGTACCAAATTTTGGTCATACTTGATCTTTAACATATTTATCACGATATAATATGCAATCATTAGGACACACATGGATCTTCTCATAACCCAAATCTAACCCTGAAATCATCTTCTTTGTTTCATGACTTCGGCAAAACATTTTCCTCCGGAAAAGCATCTCTTAGTAAATCTAACAACATAGAGAATGACTTGTCACTCCATCCATGAAGGCACTTTAAATGATACAAATGTACCATAAATGAGAGCTTGCTATACTTCTTACAATTTGGGTAGAGCTTTTCCTCATTCTCCTTCACCAATTGGTAAAACTTTGTGTTTTCTCCGAACTTAGAGCTTTCTCCAACTTCTGGATTTCTTTCACCTTCACCAAAAGTTGGCTCTTCCATTGACTAAATTCCAAAAACATCATGAATTAATCTGTCCATGTCATGTTCCATTTCTACATGTCCAGTTGTGCTACTTGAAGTTGTAGGCTTCTCACCATGAAATATCCATTGCATATAATCTATAAAAAATCCACGTCGTGGATCAGTTAAGTGTTCGCGGACACTCGTGCGCGACTGTATGGTTTTACATGATGATGTAAGTGTTATATATTATAGACGATATTGGGTTCGAACAACTAGGAATGAACACTTTTGAAACAGTAAATATGATTCTTCAGCTTTTGATATTTGACATCAGAACAACAAACATTATATATATATATACTTTTAATTTAAACTATCTAAGATGGATAAAATATAAAACTAAAATAATTAATATTTTTTATCTTAATTAACAAATTTAAATTTTGGAATTGTTATAATGGATCTGCAATCTATTATTTAATTTATTATTAAATGATAGACACAACTCATTTTACATTCATAAATGAATTTTTCATTTTATATAAATCATTCTTTTTTATATATTAAAATAAAATTCTTAAATTCTAAGATGATTAATATTATCTTTAAAAGAAATTTATATTTAAAAATCATAAGAAAATAACAAAAGTATAGGCCGGTTCCTCTTGTGGGGAGGGACGAGAGGTAAAAGATATATTCATTGGGTGAGGTGGAATGTGGTCTGTCATCCGATTGAGAAGGGGCGTTGGGAGTCAGAAGGATTTATGACTTTAATTTGGGGCTCCTTTGCAAGTGGAGATGGACAATTCTAAAGGAGAAGGGCGCGTTGTGGTGTCGAGTTTTAAAAGCAAGATACAGAGATTTGAAGTTTCGTGTCGCTCACGGGGAAGGAAATTCTAAGAGGTCGGCTTTTTCATCTACGTGGTGGGTGAACATTCTTTCTTTGGAGAACTCTCAACCAAGGGATTTCTTTAATCTTGCTTGCAGGTTTTTGGTGGGAAACATGTTCTCACCATCCTTTTGGCATTCAAATTGGACGACTGTAGATATTCTTGAGGACTGTTTTCCTCCGCTTTTTTCTGTATCGCATTTGCAGGATGTTTATGTGGCTCTTATGGGCTGTTGGCGGGAACGCATTTGGACATGGGGAGACTTCGGATTCAGACCAAGCCTGCTGCGTGAGGCTGTCTTTGCAGCCGATCTGCTGCAGTTTTTGCAGGTGCTACGGACGGCTACTCAAGTCCAAGACAACGAGGATGCAATCGCTTGGTTGCCTGAGGCTGACGACCATTTCTCTGTCAAGAGCTGCTACACAATCATCAACAGCTGCCACACTCCTATCGGTCCGGTAAATAAGCATGACTGGGCTTTTAAGTTAGTATGGACGACGAATGTTCCGATTAAGATCAAATGTTTTGGTTGGAAGTCTCTTTTAAACAAGCTTCTGACGCATGATGTGCTAGCTGTTAAAGGTATTATCCCTATTTCTAGTTCCTCTTGTGTTTTCTGTTGTGGAGAGGAAGAATTTTAAAATCTGACTTTGTTTATAAACAAATGTAACTCAAAAATAATTTTTTATGAAAACCTATTTTAAAAATGTTTACAAATTTAAGTAATTTTAAGAATTTTAATATCCAAAAATAATAATAGTCAATATTGAAATATTTAAAATATTAATTTAAAATAATTATTTTTTAAGTTGTAATTTTTTAAGAAATAAAAATATACAACACCATACAATTATTTTAAAAATTTTGAAACAAACAAATCTTATATAATTAATAAAAAAAAACTGATGTATTTTCATTAACAAAACAAATTCTTATAATCTTAATTTTAAAGTGTAACAAACTACTCCTATATAATGAGTGTAACAATTTTTTTTTAGTGTTACTAAAATACTAAATAATAAAGGTAAATTCTTTGTTCAATAATAAATAGGTTTAATATTTTTTATTCAATTTTATAAACCAATTTTTTGTTGAAATTTATTTACTATTCTTTGTCGATAACAACAATAAACACAAAGTAAAAAAAAGATGGTTACAAAATTTTAAAGTCAAGTCAATAGATTTGAATTATTTATAATCTTAATTTCAAATCTCTTTAACAAACTTCTCCTTAAAAAGATAACAGCTTTTATCTAACTATTCTACCTATTTAATGGAGATCCACAAAATTATAATTATTTCTTTTGAGTCATTTTCATATAAAAAAATCATAAGAAAAAGCCTAAATCATCTAGTTACTACTTGTATACCCATCCAAAGCAATGTTGGCACCAATATCAAAACCAAAGGAAAATCATGATTCCAATAACAAAGGTGAAAATATAAGATACACAAGTAACGACATTATACTCTTGAAGACCGCAATGAAGAACTTAGTGAAGAACAAAAGAGTATTAGAGGCTAAGCTTGCAAATAAGAGGGTTATAGAGTCCAAACGGTTATCGACAACACAATGTTATATTCGCCATAAAAACTTTCAAACCAAGCCATCTAGATTTTCCAGCATGCCTACCATTCAAGAAGAAGAAGACTTGTCCGTCTCACCAATGTCGTCTAAACTATCCAACATGTCAATTGTTCAAGAAGACCTGCCCATCTCCTCAATGCCGTCTAAATTAATGTCTACCACCCAAGAAGACCTGTCCACCTCTCCAATGCCGTCTAAATTAATGTCTACCGCTCAGGAAGACTTGTCCATCCCACCAATGTGGTCTAAATCTTCCATCAAATCTCCTGCAAAAAAAGATGTGTCTGTCTCCCCAACGATAAACTATGTCAAACTTTTACAAACGATTTCTAAAATAATTTACTAGAAGGTTTATTTTAGATTCTATTGTGTAGATTCTTAAATGTTAATTTTGATTCTCATTTTTAATGTGTTAAAATTTTGATTACTATGGCTATCACCGTAATATTCTATTGCATGGTTTTTGAGCTATATAATTTAATTTTTTTTCCCATAAGCACTTCTTGTATTAAGATTGGGTGAACTAGGGGTGCACCAACCCAAATACAGGAAAGAAAGAGATACTTCAAACAGTCAAAACCGTCTCAATCAACATCTAAACACATAAAAGAGGGTTTTTATACCACTCGTAAAAATTACATTTAATTATTAATATTTGTATACCAAATTGTTAAAACCTGCTGCTAAATAAAATACATATTTACATACTCTTCTTGATACATGACTTTATATCTCTCTACTCTATAAACAATGATTATAATTTGCGTATAAAATAAATATTTAATAACATCTTTGCACGCATACTAGTTAACAAATAAACAATTTTTAGTGGGGGCCACAACACCCACACTCTTAGCTTTGGGTCCGTCCCTGCTTTCAGGTGTTGTTCAAGATAGTATAGATAGTTTAGTAAAAGAGAAAATGGGTCATGCGCTGATAGTGTAAAATATTTTTACACTGTCAACCAATCACCATCATGCATCTAATTAAAACATTCTTTTATTTTAAAAAAACTTTAATGACATGGCACATTCACCACTCCTTATTGGATGACAGTGTAAAACTATTTTACACTGTCAGTGCACTACCTTTTAACTCTTAGTAAAACATATTTAATTGAGTAATGTGGATTTTAAAATTAATAATACTCTTTATTTATATTAAAAAATATATTTTTAGTAGGTTGTTAGTTCACGAATAATTTGAGTCGACTTGTTAGGTTGATCTTTTTAGATTCAGCTCGTTTGTTTCACAGATTTTTTTTTTTTTAAAGTCGTTGTTTTTAAAGACTTTTTTTTTATATTTGACATTTTAAATTAATATTTTTATAAAAAATAATTACAAAAATAAAAATTATAAGATAGAAAATAAAAATTATAAGATTGCAAATTAATTGTATCTAGAATCTACTAGTTAAAAAACTATACACCTGACAAGAGATATATTTGAAAGTCTAATTCAAAAACTATTCAATTGAAGTTTAAATTTGTCTTTAAAATACTTTGCTCACTTGACGATATAAATGATAAATTAAAACCTTTAGATTAAAAGAAAATATAGAGATAAGATTTAGAGTATATCTTTAAACGTACTCTTATAGAAAATAAAATTCTTCTAATATATAATCGAATTGATTCATGAACCTAACGAGTAGAATTATGTATAGTTCAAGTTCATCTCATTTAGTTTCAAACTTAGTTTTTTGTTCATATTCAGTTCATTTGGTTCATGAACCTACTTTAATTATTTAATTATCGAATCTGAGCTGTGAATTATATGCGCGTTTGTTTGGCAATCCCCAGGCCCAATTGTGACACATGTACCGATCAAAATTATAAAAAAAGAATTACGTGATTGCAACTATTATTTAAAATATTGGGTGTCACTAAAAGTCTTGAAAAAATATATCAACACATTATTGGTTTTTAGTGATAAATTTTGAATTACACAATAAGTCAGTATTGAGCAATACCAGTACACCATGTTAGGGCTTTAAGGGCGCCAATTAAAATGTGTTGTTGTATAAAAACGCTTTTAAAAAATACAAAATTGTTATATAAAAATGCTCTTAAAAATACAAAAGATACATTAGATATTTATAATTGAATATGCCTCTAAGTCCAAAGTAGTGCTAATATGCTTAGCTTTTTATACAGATATAGATGTGAGTAGGATATGTGTATTCACCTTCATAAAAACTATCACAAAATAACCACGTTCAGCCAAATCCCACATCTTCAATGCAACATCTTCCACATTCTTATGGACTTTATAATTGAATAAGCTTCTAAAATGAGAGTAATGCAAATTCGTTCATACTGTTTTTTAAATTGTTGCTCAATTTTTGTATGTACAAAATTATTTATTGGTGATACTGTTGTACCACAAAATTGACCCTATTCATTTGTGCTATTAGTTATGAAAGACGTTTATTTTGTCGTTTAAAAAATTAAGAAAATTAATAAAGAGCTCTCGCGGCTTCAAGGTAATTTAGTGTGAAAATCTGTTTTTACGGTGCAAGTGCAAAATTCATAGCTTTCGACAGTAAGGTTATATGGGTTTGGTTCCTTCTTGGAGACCCAGAGGCCAATTCATCAAGGAAAGTGGCGGGAATTAATTGTTTCTGAAATTTCAGTTTTGTGGTTTTGCTGTCTCTCGAACATTTGAAAATTCATAACTTCTGATCCGAATATTCTTTTGACGCGAGCCATATTTCAAAAGTTTCGTCTTGACGTCTACTACATTTCACGTGTTAAGGTCGACCAATGTTTCTTTTAGGAAGATTCATAACTATCGCACCGTTTATCCGATTGGGCTGAAATTTTAACAGAAGTTCCGTCTTGATTGGCCTCCCGCCCCGCCTTAAGCCCGCCAAAAAAAGAGCGGGGCGGGCATGCCCGCCAAGTGAAATGGGCATAAAAATCATGCCCGCCCCGCCAAGATGGCGGGCGGCGGGTTTGCCCGCCTATTTTTATTTATATTTTTTTTCATTTTTTAATAGATTAATAGGTTTGTTTACCTTTTAATTAAATTTTTTACTTAATTTTTAAAACAATTTTTTATAAAACCAAATTTTACTTAAAAAATATTACATATATTTACAAATAAATATATAAAATAAGAAAATTTCTTTGCCAACCTCCCAACCTTCTAGTTCACCTCTGGTGAAAAACCCAAACTACCCCTGACTTTGGAAATGAACTTCCGAAATGCAAGAAAAAGGTGTTTTCGGAGATGCATCTCCGAAAGCGCCTTTTTTTTAAAAAAATTTGACTTATTTCGGAAGTTCATTTCCGAAAACAGCATTTCGGAAGTTCATTTCCGAAATACTGCGCGTTTTGCAGATTAAGCAAAACAGCCCCCTCCCCCAAATCATTTACCTTAATCTTCTTCAAACTCAACCCCAAAGAGATTTTTGTGCAAACCAGTTCCAAGCTACCTCAAAGGCTCCATCTACTTGCTCTATTACATTCTAAAGTCCTCCAATCTATTCAATAGGTAAGCATTTTGATTTTAAGATCTATGATTATAATGTATATTAGGGTGTTTAGAAATAGCAAAAAATGTATTAGGTTAGGTTTATACTGATATTTAGGATGTTTAGAATGTGTATACATAGGTTTGAATTTTGATTTTGGGGTCTGCCATTGAAGGTTGCAGAAAAGCTCTGCGCAGGGGTGTTTCGGAAGTTCATTTCCGAAAACACCTCCATCCCAGTTTTGGAAATGAACTTCCGAACTGTATCAGAAGTGCAATTTTTTTTGTTTTTTCATTTGTCTCGCATATTAATCGATTTCGATTTCGATTGTTTACAGGAACATGACAGGGAACCAGCCAGCACGCATCAGACAGGGCAGGGAGTCCCAGACTGCGTCGGCTAGACGCGAGCGGGCGGCGGCGCAGCTGGCCTCGACACGCGGGCGGGGCCGGGGACGCCGTGTGCGCGTTCAGCAGGACTTGGTGGAGAGTTCATCTCCTTCAGGCTATAGGAGTAGGCTGGCTCGGGTATCTTCTTCCCGCCAGCGAGAGGAGGAGGATGATGATGAGGAGGAGGAGGAGGAGGAGGTCATACCGGATGTTGACCCTCCAGTCGGGGAGGAGGAGGAGCAGGAGGAGCAGGAGGTGGATAGCTATCCGGGAGGGCCTTTTGACACTTCCCTGCTGATTCACTACCAGGATCACGTCGCTCGGCGGATCTGGGAGGGAGAGGTATTTTTTTTAACTTAGCCGTTTATTTGTCACCATTTTTTATAATTTTACCGTTTATTTCTCGCTTATTTGTTTTTTTTTGTAACAGGAGAGAGAGCCATTGAAAATGGTGAACCACTCCAGGAAGATTTTCGGTCTGTTTAAACCAGCAGCTCAGTGGTTTAACGACCACGTGCGAGGTTCAGGGCTCAGCGGGCTCTGCATGACCAGGTACACCACCATCAGCACCGGCATGCAGGGGGCATTTGTGGAGCGCTGGCACAAGGAGACGTCATCTTTCCACCTGCCGGTTGGGGAGATGACGATCACCTTGCACGACGTGCAGTGTCTTCTCCACCTGCCGATTAGGGGGCCGCTGTTGACTCACTCCAAGATCCAGAGGGTGGAGGCCATTGAGTGGATGACGCTCTATCTGGGCATGGAGGAGGAGGTTGCTCACTTTGAGTGCGCCACGACTTGTGGGCCTCATGTCCGGTTCACTACACTGAAGATCTATTTTGAGTACCACCTGGACGCGGCGGCCGAGGCCGAGCAGGATGATAACGACCTATTCACACAGTATCACCGCGACTGCGCTCTCCGGTGCTGGTACATGCATGTGGTAGGCGCTGCATGCTTTGTGGACAAGAGCGCCAGGTACGTCGACGTGACCTACCTCCGCTATTTCATGGACCTGGATACCGTTCACCAGTGAAACTAGGGGGCAGCTACTCTGGCATATCACTACCAGAAGCTGAATGAGGCCTCCAACTGGAGGACGAGGCAGCTGGTCGGATCCTGCAATCTGCTTACGGTACGTTTGATTTTAACACATTCTCGTATTTATTTATTTATTTATGTTTTGTATTTAATTTTAATACATTATCTTGTTTCTGTTTCAGAGCTGGATCATCTCCTACTTCTCCCGCATCCACGGCTTCCACATCGATCCTGAGTATGTGGACCCCATGCCCAGGGCCGCCAGATACGTTCTCCAGAGGGGGAACGATGCAGTGGGACCATACCGCCTGTACCTGGACCGCACGATGCACGACGACGTCACCTGGAGGCCGTTCGCCGACTACGCTCAGGTTGTCCCCTTCGACGGGGTTGCTCTATATTCAGGCTGGTTGGCATGCGGGACCGGCATCATGGTTCGGTATCTCCCGGAGCGATGCATGCGTCAGTTCGGATTCGTGCAGATCATACCCAGGTCACCCTTCGAGGCTGCTCCTGACACAGTGACCAGAGTGCAGCTCACTGCCATATGGGAGCATTGGGAGGATCATGTGGTACCGGAGGAGTACCGTCGCATGCGGGTCACCCAGGACTGGCACAGTGTGGAGGGGTACGTCACATGGTTCTATCGGGTGTCCCATCCTCTCTTGAGACCCGACGTTCCCGGCGCTCCTAGGCCAGCACACGAGGAGATCCTGGAGAACCAGCAGGCCGAGGATGATCACGCCATTGATCTCATGCCGATCTGTCAGCGGATATCGATGATTGGGCGGGACGCGTTGGATCGAGGTATCGTGGAGCGGGGCGGTCCAGAGGCAGTCGCGGTGATGGAGATGATCGTCCTTGATGCGGACCGTGCGGCGACATACAGGCGACAGAGGAGAGCCCAGGGTGAGAGGGTTAGGCACACCCAGTAGTGGTCGGGTTTATTTATTTTTTGTTTTCGGATTGTATCTTTAGCACACTATTTTTATTTGTTTCGGTTTGTATATATTATTTTCATCGGATTAGTATTTTTTTTGTTTATTTATCATATTAGTGTTTTCAGTCTATCTATTGTTTATTTTATTTGCCGGTAACGTTTAATTAAAATGCGGTTGCGTTTAAGAAAAAACATAAAAAAAAAACACAGTTTCTGCATAATTCGGAAATGAACTTCCGAATTCACCCCCCATGAGGTGTTTTCGGATGTTCATCTCCGAACGCACCCCCCATGAGGTGTTTTCGGAGATGAACTTCCGAATCAAGGAAATTTTTTTAAAAAAAAAAACGCTTCGGAAGTTCATTTCCGAAGCAGGGGTAGTTTGGGAATTTCGCTGGGGGTGACCCGCCATAGGGAGGTGGGTAAAGAAATTTTCTAAAATAAACCATCAAGAATTGAAATTACTAGAATTAACTAAAAAAGAGGGAATTTTGGAGGAGGGACAGGCGTTGGCGGACCTAAAACCCCAACTCAACCCACTACTTTTATGCGGGTGCACGGGCCGGCTCGGCGGTCCACGACCCGTTTTGCCACCCCTAGTTGGGACCCAAAGCCAATTGTACAACAGAAGTTCGAGAATATTGCAAAGCATCGTAATTTTTCTGTCGAAATGTGTTTTGGGGCACGGTCTAACAAGATTCAAATTCACTTTCATAAACACAAGTATGCAGAATCGAGCCAAAGTTTGTTCATCACCATCCTAAACCTTCGTCATCTTCAAATTCACTTTCAGCACCACACCGACGTGTTCACTAAACTGTAGCAGATCACGTTAATGGCAACACTACTACGAACGGACGATTCAATAACTTATCATCAACGGACACAACTTCAACGACAATAACTGAAACAACTCATAGCATCAATATCCTTCAACAAAGTGCAGAACCGTACACGCATCAGATCAGATCACACCCATCACTGATTGAATCGCAAAAGAAGGAAGTGAGCAACAAAGAATGAGATCCGAGTCAAGCTTTCTCCGCGTCGGTGATTTCCCTTCGGATCGGTAACTTCTTATGCTCTTCCCTACTTTTGTCAAATCTATTTCGTCGTTGTGATTTTGCTATAGGCGGTCTATTACTATGGTTTCAGCTTTTAATCTTTGTAATTCTTGCATTTGATTGTTTATCCTGAGAGACATAATGAGGATTGAAACGCAAAGGCAGAGTAGTAGATCGAGAGAGAAAGAGTGAGAATGGTGAGGTGAGTTTTGTTTAGTTCATGTTGATAGAATTTTTTAACAGAGTTTTATGAGAGAAAGAAACAGAGAGGGTGGAGAATAGGGAGCGGAGGGATGGCAATGGGAAGGGTACCATAGTACCCGTCCTCATACCCGCAGTTTAAAAAAAATCCCCGTACCCGAGCCCAAACCCGCGTGGAGATCAATGTTCATACCCGTACCCGTACCCTGTGGGTACCTCAATGTTCATACTCGTACCCGTTTACCCGCATTTATAGTAAAAGTAAATCATTTAATTACAAAATATCATATAATTTAAATCTTTTTAACAATATTAAAAAAATTATGCATGTTACTGTTGAGTAAAGAAACAAATAAACACTTTTATTAAAACTTGTAATGATTTAATAGTGATATTTTTTAAAAAAAAATTAGAAACATGCATTTTTTATATAATAATATAAATGATATTATAGAAATATGTAGTGTGGGTATGGGGCGGGGTGGGTAGTAAGGTACCCGTGCCCGTACCCACACCCGCATATTTTAATGGGTAATTACATGTGCCCATGCCCATACCCATTTTTGCGGATTTTTATCCTACCCGATATAGGTATTTTTATGGGTACCCATTAGGGATGGGCCAAATTGCCATCCCTAAGCGGGTGGTTCCAACATCTCTTATGGATCCAATGCACCCCACTCTGTTTGGTTCAAATTGAATTTGGTATTCGGCTGAAATCTCAACGGCCCAACCTGGTTTATTACATATACCTCACTGCGACCCATTACGCCCTTCCTGGCTTGTTTTGAACGTAACCTTGGGCCTAGCTGTTAATGCCCAACTTAATTTTTTTCACCTTTCTTTTCTTTACTAATTAATCCCTTTAGTATTGTTTGGTTATTGTAGTTTATTGTTGCTTATTTTTATTTCTTAATTGGTGATAATATAAAAAATACAAAAAAATATTATTAGAGTTAGAATTTAATATTTTATATTAAAAATATCAAAAAATATGTTGTTTAATTTTAATTTCTTTTTTTAGAATTTAATATGTTTATTTCTAGATTTTCTTTAGTTAATCTTGATTAATTTTTGTTAGTATTTTTTGTCATTTATTCATGCATCATTTTATATATATTCATGACTAACATTTTCTTGATTTTTATGAGGTATTACTACCATTGAGTTGTTGGACTATTTCTTGGACATTTATAACCTCTTGTTGATTTTAGTACATATTATTTTATTTCCGCCTTAATTTTTATTTGGGTTGTAATAATTCGTAGTAAATTTCATCCTCATTCGTTTAAATTTGTTATCCCCCCATCCTGAGGCCATGTAATAACTTTTACAATTTGTCTTCATGTGGCATGATTCCCATGGTCTCAGAAATGTGCATCACGGTCCGAGCATATTTCTTCCGAGACGAACTCGTCTCCCCACCTCCTGCGAAATCACCTGCTATGGTGTTAAGGGTATGATGGGTTTCCCTTACTTCATGAAATTTCTCTGCCTCTTTCCCCTTCGTACGATGCGGGGAGCCTCCTTGATCGGACTCCTCCCTATCAGAATTTCTCTTTGTATTGTCTTTCACATAGGTGGATAGATGTCCTCTCTAGATAAGGATTTCAATCTCCCTCTTCAGCTGCTTACAATCATTAGTATTGTGTCCTCCGAGGCGATGGTAACTACACCAGGCCCCGTCATCCTTCCCAAGCACAGCGTTAACCTTTTTTGGCTTGGGAGAATCCGGGATGAGGTTCAAGTGGGCCACTTCCTAGAATATGTCCCCCCATTTTAGTGTTCAATGAGGTGGGATTTCCCTCCCGCTCCAGTGGTCACCTATTTGGCTTCTAAGGATGAGTGTCTTGCTTATCCATATGACGGGAGCCCCTTTTATAGTCTTTGTTGGTTCTGTGTGTTGGCAGCAATTTTGGTAAAACAAGTTTATTAGTTGTTTTGAAAGATGTCATAACAGCTGTCTTGACATCCCTAGTTTTAATCTATTTCGTATTGAAGTACAAGATTGTGTTTCCATTTTTATTTGCTTTGCTGTCAGATGTGATTGCAAAATCTCAGGAGTGACTGTCTCAAGCTTCTCCAACTAAATTGGAGTATTTTTATCCTATTGTAAGGGTTTCTTCTGAACCCTATTTTTGGCGGCCCAGGCGCATTTGTCTTGCTGCTGCTATTGCTGGTGTTTCTATTTAAGGATTACACAATCCTAATTGTGACGTGGCTTTTGTTAAGGACTTTGTTTCTGAGGTTTTACCTAGGTTTAGGTTTTTGAGTCCTTTATTGTAATCCACTCTTGTATCGGTTTGATACTAAAGGTGGAGGATTGTTAATTGTTAATTGTTATTGTTGATCATCAATGAGCTTTTAAGTAAATGATGATCTTGTATCTTTGAAGGGTGTCTTCTTTATTTCCTTGGTGTTCGTTTTGTTTAGTGGTCACGTCACAGGGTGTCTGTGATAAGAGGGATTTGAGGAGGGCCTCATACCTAGGGGAGTCTTAGGTATAATTCATAGGAAGGTAGTGATTCAGTGACAAGGTTAAACGGAGGAGTTTAGCTTCAAATTTTGATACTATCGAATATTGGATTTGTCACTGGCTTGGTAGCCTCCAGAGTAGGAAGGTTGTTTCGGAACTGGGTCAATATTTCGCTGTGTTGTTTATTTTTCTGCACGTTTATTATTGTTGTCATTATCTTGTTCATAACTGTTCTAGATCTCAGATATTGTGTCATAACATCTCATTCGACATCTTATATCTGATACCAGAATTTCAATTGGTACTAGAGCAGACATCTTGTTCTGTATCTGGGTGAGATCCTAGGGAGATACTTTCAGGTGCTATGGACAAGAAAGGAGGACTTATAAACAAACCACCTGTTTTAATTGGAAGCAATTAGTACTATTGGAAGCCGCGTATAGTGGCCTTCATAAAAGGTGTGGACTACAAAGCTTGGAATTTTACACTCCTCTCTCTAAGTTAATAATTTAAGCTCTTGTAGTACTTGTACCTCGTAAACTTAAAAATAAAAAATACTTAATTGAAAGCATTTTTCTTTTCAAAATTAATATATTTAATTAATCGATATTAGATATAAGATGAAATTTTATTCTCAACAACTAAATTATAAAAATTACCTTTTTTTTTTGTTTTACTGTTAGTTTAATTCAATTTAAAATTTTCTAATATAAAAGTTTAAGAGTTAAAAGGTAGTCACTGACCGTGTAAAAAAAATTTACACTGTCATCCAATAAAAATATTTTATTCTGCCACATCATATTAGTAATTTAAGATTTAAAGTATGACTTGGTACTTAACAAAGTCGTGATTGGTTGACAGTGTAAATTTTTTTTACACTGTCAGTGCATCATCCCTTTTCTCAAAGTTTAAAAGTTCAAAATTAAGTTACTTTTGATATTATTTTTTTTAATCGATGAACACTTCAATAAAGTTTAAAATGATCAAAACAAACCTGACAATTTAAACAAAATTTGGATATTTAAAATATATATGATTATGAAAAAGGCCTTTTGTTTGTAATCGTGAGGTTTTCTAATTCGTAAATTATGATGGCGGAGACTGTGTTAGTTGGTAAGTGCGCTGTATTTACTCCACATAAGTCATGTAAAATAGTAATTTTTGTTTACTATGGTAAATTAGTATATTAAAGTAAAATTAAATTATTTATTAATATAAAGCTGTAATCATACAATATAATAAAGCAAAATGAGTATTTTGGCAAGTTTGTCATTTGTCACAATATTAGAGTCCTTAATGTCATACCCCAAAATTTGCTCGATGAAAATCTACGTCTATTAATTCATCAGTGGTATTAAAATAAGGGTCATGGGGTTTAACATCTCTATTGTTAAACTCATTCTCTTATAAACCGTTTTGAGTTAAAGCAGGGGTGTAATCAACAGGTATTTGGGCCCAACCAGTTAGCCCAATTTATCCGTAGAAGGTTTGTTTTCTTTTATAATAATTAATCAATATTTATTTTATTGTTATAATTTTACTAAAACCATTATTATTTATTAATATTAGGATTTAGTATTATTATTAAACAGTTGAAATAATATTATGATTATTATTATTATTCGGATTAAAGTTATTATTATTAGGATTAGAATAATTAGTATTTTATTTTAGGTTAATATTATAAGTATATCAATTTTGGGTTATTTGGTTGATTGGATACTAGGCCCACTAGCGATAAAAAAAAACCTAACCTAATTTGTAGATGATAAAAGGACCTTTTTTTCTAATCCTAGGGGGGCCAAAATTTCCTCCATTCACAAAACCCTCATTCACGTACATATTCCAGACAAAAAAAAATAACCCCCGACCATCATCGTTATCAATTCGATTCAAGTTTGCAACAGTAAATCCATCACTAACGGAATCAGAACTATACAACCTTCACCATCAATGATCACCCTTGTAATAACAAACAACAAGCCAGGGATAAAACAGAGTAAGAGGGACGAGGAGAAGAGAAGGGATTCCACGTATCATTAACTTTCCCCGTCGTCATCGATAAAGCTGTTGGAATTATGACTCAAACATATCATCATATCTCTAACAACAGGTTGTCTTTTGTTTTTTTTCTCATGACAGTCATCGATAAAGAAACTGAAGCAAGTGAAGAAGCATCATAGGAGAGTGAAGCGACAACCACGGGATCAAACTACACCAGCTGCCAATCGATAATCAATCTCGGCGCCGGATCTCCCGTTAATCACCGTACGCCGCTTCCGACATGAAAGTCTTCATCGATTCAGCACAACAACACGACGGCAACAGCCCCAAGCTCCGGCCCAGATCCGTCGACTACGCAAATCCCGCCTCGGTTCTCCGATCGCACACATCCGCCGTCGACGCGGCGCGAACCGCCACTGCAAGCAACATCCACTTCTCCTCTTTCTCTTTGGCTTGTATCCATGGTATGTTTTATGTTGTTGTTAAGAAAGAGATTTGAGTTAAATTGGATGGTTGTTGTTTTGTAAGTGAGATGGAGAGATTTCATTACTGTTAGAAACATAGTTTCATTTACAGGTTTGTAGTTCCATTTTGAAGAGAAAAAGTGGTTTGTGTTGTGAAGACCATAATAAATAATGAAACAAAAGGGATGGGAGGCGTTTTGGTGTCTTGGGTTAGGCCCGAAGCGATTTTACCATCCACCACCCTTTGTTTTTTTTTTGAACCGCACCCCCCTAGCTTGTTTCAAAATGGTTGTAGGACCCAGACTTTGAGTCCATATGAATCTCCAGCGCTCCATCTCCTAGTCACACCCCTTGGTTTACTGTTTGAGCATGTTCTATTCAATTGTTTAATCTCACGCATGTTTCCTGTTAATGGTTGTTTTAACATCAAGAAATATCACAAACATGTTTTAGTTAGATTTTCTTCCTCATAATAAAAACTAAAGTTTTGTATCTTTTTCACACAATCATTTCAATTCTATTTAATTAGATTAACTTAGGATATTTAGATTATTTGTTTAATTAATTATTTTTTTAAATAATTCAAATAACTCTCAACAAATTCTCTCCTCGACCCGAATGAAGCTATCAGTCGCTTTAGACGAGAGATAAAAATACACCAACTAAAACACCTTCAATTTGCTGCCCGCGATGATCAATCTATCGATCTGAGCAATCAGCAATGCCTCTAATCCGTTAGCTATACTGACCAAATCCATTGGTCACCGCATCTAACGGTGTCATATCAAATCAGGGTTGTACGCCCAAATCTTAAAACACTCCTCCAAAACCATGGATTTTTATCCTTTTCAATTAGGCAATTCAAAATGTCTTTCAAATCACAAACTCAAAACTGCGATAGCCATTCAAAAAGCCTCAAACACCTCCATATCAAATTCAAAGGCGTACAATCCTGTGCCCGAACTACGTAGACTCTGATCCTCCATAAGGAGGTACGTAGGCACTTGGCAACAAGGCGAGTCCCCCACTCTAAAATCTCAATTTTCCCCTTATTCATTTCCTTACCTTAATACTCTTAACCATCAAACCTTTGCCTTATATTCAAAGCCAATAGGAAAGGGTTGAGTGTGCCTAACACCTTCCCTCGACCTGAATATAGTAACTTACCCTGAATCTCTCCACTACGTAAGGTTTCCTATTCGCCTTGGTAGAATAGGTGGCGACTCTAAAAGTCTAATTTTTTAGGGCAGGTTGCTACAGCTGGCGACTCTGCTGGGGATAGTGATAACAAAACTGTAAATTATTATGCTCCTTTAGGTTTTGGCAAGGTTTAGGTTTTGGCGAATTTTTAGGGTTTGGCTAATTTGCCAGGATTAGGGTTTATGGTTTTTTTTAAATATTTAAATTGTATTTATTTATTTATTTATTTATCTGCAATTTTATTTATTCACTACGATTTATTTATTTACCGCAATTCAATTAAATATTTATTTATTTGAATGTATTATTTTATCGCATTTTGGGATATATAAATTGCTGTTAAACCTAAGCGTGGGAATTATAATAATGACCAGAGGGGAATTACATCGCCTACGAGTCTTATTATAATTCCACTCAGAGTGGGTTGAATATCCGGAAAGGTCTGATACGAGGCTCGACCTTGTTGAGGGCTGGACTTGGTATTTGGCTGATCTCTCTGGGAACCTACCCCTAAAATTCGAACCTCATGGACCAATGAGTTGTTCCAAAATCCAAAGAGACAAAAAGTCTCGGCGGCTACGAACGATCCCATGAGACCTTCTAGAACATACCAATGGGAAGGGTAGGCACCCTAAGCCGTTACGTCGAACCTATGAACCTAGGGCTTATGTGCTTACGTGCTTATTATATATGTGCAATTTATATACTGCGAATGCCTTGTATTTTTAGTTTTTTGCAGGTACTCCTACACGTTCCCTGGCCCGCAGGGACTCTATTTCTAAGACCATGTCCTTCCCACGAGGGGCATCTACATTAACGCACGTTGATTGGCCTCCCGATGGCCATGAGACCTAGTGACTGTCATGAACGGTCACTCCGCGCCCGCATCTACACACTCCCTAACCTGTGGGGAGTTTCCTTTCATATCTTTATATTTGTCAACTACGTGCCCTTCCCACAAAGGACATCTTCGTTTACGCAAGTCGATTGGCCTCTTGATGGCCATGCGACCTAGTGACTGTCTTGAACGGTCACCATGTGCTTACATCTACGCGTTCCCTAGCCTGTAGGGATTATGTTTCTAAAATTGCATCCTTCATACGAAGGATATCTTTGTTAGCATACGTCGATTGGCCTCTCGATGGCCATGCGATTCAGTGACTGTCTCGAACGGTCACCCAATGCTTACAACTACGTATCCCCTAGCCGGTAGGGATTCTATTTCAAAAAAAATCACATCCCTCATACAGAGGACAACTTCATTAGCATGCGTTCGATTGGCCTCTCGATGGCTATAAGATCTAGTGACTGTCTTGAACGGTCACTCCATGTTTGTTTCTGCGCACCCTCTAACTTGTAGGGTTTGGATTCCCATCTCTACGTCTTTCATCCCTAGCCTGTAGGGATTTCTCTTCATCCGATATCGTCCTTAGATAAGTGGTGTTCCACACAGAGAACCTTCCCACAAGGGACAACTTTATTGGTACACGTTGATTGGCCTCTCGATGGCCATGAGATTTGGTGACTGTCTTGAACGGTCACCAGCCGCTACGTTCTGCATACTCTCGAATCTAAGGGATTCCCCTTAGCGTGTCATAACATTTATCCCGCAAAGACTCCACGAGGGTCTAATGTCGCCTATAAGGCTATCCCTAGGATCATATGTTACACGTCTGCATTGCATACACGGAGTTACAATACAAGTAGTCCTGCATACCCATGCATTCGCATTTTTTTTGCAGTCATACATTTGCATCTACATTTGCATTTCTATCTTCACCCGCATCCACACTTACCGCGCTAGCCGGTTTCCCAAAATTCTCGAAGAAAATCAAAGGATTGTAGACTATGGAGAAAGAAGGATAAATTATTGAGAAGGATATTAGTCTTACTAAGGAAAAAAGGGATGTCTTTCACCACGCCAGCCGCATGTCCATGCCTTTCCGTAACGGGTTTGTAAATACAATAAAGGTTATCATCGAGCAAGGATTAGTTCAACAAAGAGTTCCCTCATAGATACACTCAAGATGTATCTAGTCATAAAGGGGTTCATCTTAGAACATATCAAACTTACAAGGATGCCCTATGATAACCTGGAGGCAAGGATTAGTCCAACTGGGGCAAAATCCTGAACAAAGATGCATAAATACGATGGAGAAATGCGACGTGTGTTAACTCCACGCCAAGGGGCAAAAGGGTCATAGGCGTTCTCTCTATCAATCCACAAACTTTAAAGGTTGCAATGGTGGGATACTGTCCTTAGGGAAAGCAAAAGAGGTTCAGTCAAAGGAAACTCATGAAGTTCCGATACGATGAAAACCCACCGCTAACGATTTATTCCTAACAGGTTTGACATGTCCAAGGAGAACTCGAGGTTACCCTTCACTTCTACAAGTTCATCAACTAAGGAGTAAAACGAGGTCAATGGATTTACAAAGGAGATTGTCCCTAGGATCGATAGGTTTTGTCATGCTAAGAATTTCAACCCCTACGATCGCTAAGTATACTCAGGATAAAAGTTGTGCCTTCAGATTAGTAATTCTAATGGGACAACCATGCAGGTTTTGGAGTCAATTCATTCACTCACTACTACGAGTTTACACTCACACATTTCTATTCTATTCTATTTCAAAGTTATGGTTATTAACAGACTTGAGGGAGAATGACGAATACAAATAACTAAGTCTCGCTAAACATATGCTTTCAAGGTAAGACCGAGCCGAGGATGTACAGGCATTGCTTCAATTCCCAAACAGTGGAGATATAAGGATGTTAATCCCTCGTTACCCCCTCGAGCCAGGAGTTGGAGCTTGTTTCTACGTTTTCAAATAAACCTTGATTTCAATTTCTTCCTATTAATCCAATAAAATTCCAAATAGTCCACTAATTAATTTAAATTATAATTAAATTAATAAATGAAAAATACGGGGGCATCGCCATCAACCTGTTTTCCATACTCTTTTTAATAAAACCTTGACTTTTGTCGAGTGACCTTTTAAACTCTTTTGTACACTTGCACTCTTTTTTCTTTAAAATTGTTTTCAATAAAAATATTTTTTCAAAAACTCTTGAGCAGAACTACAAATGCTCTGACTTCTCCATTGCACTAAGGAGGTATGTAGGCACAAGATGTTATGTCTTGCCGAACAAACTTTTGTAAATATCATTTCTTCTTTTATTTCTTTCTTTTTTAGCAAACAAAAATGGTTTTACCATAACACAAATTTTGAAAAGGTTCTTGTGGAGTACCACAGATGTAAGGGTGCTAACACTTTCCCTTTGCATAACCAACCCCTGTATCCATATTTTCTCATTGTGGGTTTTTTCGAGTTTTTTCTCTTTCCTCTTTTGGAAACAATAAAGTTCGGTGCGATTCTTGCTTTTTATGAGTTAAGTTAATCAATGACTTAACCTAAAATTTTCCGCCGCTACGATAAGAATTTAAAGAAAATAATTTTCTTAAACACAATGCATATTAATATATAAAAAGTGTCCCAGTCAAAATTTTCATTCTCTATTTTACTATTTGAAATAATTAAACATAAATTAGGTGTTTGGTTAGTTCTAAGTTATTTGTCATGCATTCTATTTTTTAAAAAGTTATCATCAAAAGTATTTGGTTCGTAGGATGGCCTAATCGGTCAAATGTTTCAAGCCCCTCTCGGTGGCAGTTACAGAGGATCAAACTGTGGTCCTCCTTATCGAGTTTAGTGTTTATCACCACTGAACCAACTAACGGCCTGATTTTTTCTTGTCTTATCTAATTTTTTTTTCAATAAGCAATTGTAATAAGAAATCGCACTAGGGGTGCAACCCTTACAACACACACAACATTACAAATCATTAAAACAAGCCAATGGTAACTTGAACATGATTACATTTTGGTAAATCGTTTCCTAATGAAGCATGACTTCAGATTATAGTTGATTTAATTTTTTTATTTAATTGTGACACCCTTGTGTAAATGTTTTACTCTGATTATTTTATTAATTGTCGCGAGGTTTAGAAGGGTGTTACAATAGTAGTATCAGAGCATAGTCGATCGTTGTGACCAGAGTCTTAGTGTCAAATATTCCCTTGTATGTGAATTGTGCGAGTTATCAGTGTCGATACTTTTGGTGCTAATGGAATTGTTTTGTGATTAGCAGAACAATGGGTGAAAGAGGAGAAAGAAACGATGATGCTATCGCTGAGGCTTTGGGCATGATTGCTCGTGTGCTGGGAGGAAATGCTGATGGAGCTGGGATCGGTGCTGACAGGTAATTGGGGAGTTTTGAGAGGAACAATCCTCCATTATTCAAGGGAACTCACGATCCAGAAGGTGCTCAGAAGTGGCTGAAGGAAATTGAAAGAATCTTCAGAGTCATTGATTGTGCTGAGAACCTGAAAGTGAGGTATGGTACTCCATTTTCATTTGTTAAGGAGTGCTAAATTAAATACTTCAATTTTTTTTACCCCTAATTCCCCTTTGTCAAAAGGTAAAATTACATTCTTCCAACTTACCCAAAGAATCTTCCTCTTCTCTTCCACCCCATCCCCTAACAAAAAATTGCGTTGGATCCTATTAAACTCTTTCACCTCCTTCTTTGGAATTTTGTAAAAAGACATAGTGAATATGGTCAAAGAAGAAATAATAGACTTCAATAGAGTAATCCTACCTCCCAAATTGAGGAAGCGGTTTTTACAACCCCCAACCGATTCTTCATTTTCACCAATAGAGGATTCCAAGTCGTATCCTTCCTAGGATCAAAACCAATGGGAATACCAAAGAAATAAAATTTTCTCTCCTCCACTTTACAAGAACCGGTGCGGCTTCCAAAAACGGACCCCTTGAATTAATACCTATCAATTTAGTTTTATGACAATTAATTCCAAGGCCCGACACAATTTCAAATGCCCGAATCACCGTCTTAATCGCCCAAACATGCTTCCACGTCTCTTCTCCCACAAGTAAAGTATCATATGCAAATTGAAGATTTTCCACCCAACAAGAACCTTTTATGGATAAATCCCGAACGTCAATGGATTTCCTCACTAACCCCAAAAGACCTTCCGCATCTAAAACATAAAGAAAAGGTGAGAGGGGGTCACTCTGTCTCAACCCTCGGATCACTTCGAATTCTTTGGTACAACCACCATTAACAAGAACCGACATCTTACTATTAAAAACCAATAAATCAATCCATCCCATCCATCTTCCCCCAAAACCCATCCTTTCCATCATATACCGCCAATAACTTCAACTAACTTTATCATAAGCCTTCTCGAAATCCACTTTAAAAAGCACACAATATCTTTCTTATTTTCTATCATAATCCACCACTTCATTCGCCACATTAAGGAAGAAGATTAACACAATTTAGTTTGCTACTTCTTGGTGTATATGGATTATGTGAAATGCAATAATCTTTGATAATGTTTCTTATAGTTTTGATAAGGTGTATTTCAATATTTTGTATTTTTTTTTGAGTTGATTAGGTAGTTCTAATCCGCTTTCGCCTCCTAGTTTCTACGATTGGTATAAAGTACCAATGGATTGTTTCAATCATGTGTAGCTTCTTTGTATTGTAATGGTTGCACCCCTAGTGCGAGTTCTTATAATCAATTGCCTATTAAAAATAAAGTACTTTGTTGTCATCAAAACTCAAGGAGTATTAATAGATTTGTTCTTACGATAATTTATTTGATTAAATTCTTTGATAAATTATGTGCGAGATTTAGGGTGTAACAAGGTAGGAGAAGGGTTATATATGATAGACGATATTGGGTTCGAACAACTTGGAATGAACACTTCTTAAACAATAATTATGATTCTTCAGCTTTGGATATTTGACTTGAATAGAAAAACATACATTATTTTCTTATTTAAATTTTCTAGGATGGATAAATTGTAAAACTAAAATAATTACTAATTTTTTATTTTAACAAATTTTAATTTTGGAATTGTTATAATAGATATACATTTTATTATTTAATTTATAAATTAATGATAGATACAACTCATTTTACATTCTAAAATGAATTTTTCATTTAAACTAAATCATTATTTTTTTATATATTAAAAGAAAATCCATAAATTTGAGATGATTAACATTACATTTAAAAACCATGAAAAAAAATAACAAAAGTATAGGCCGGTTCCTTTTAACTTTTAAAAAAATGAACTTTTTTATTTTAAAAGTATTTTATAAAATAGGTTTATAAAATATTAAAAGTATTTTGAAATTTATTTTTAATAAATTGAGAGATTAATTTTGACGATTAATTTTATAAAATATATTAAAAGTACTTTATTTATAAATATATGTAACTCAAAAGAACTTTTAATGAAAACCTATTTTAAAAATGTTTACAAATTTAAGAAATTTTAATATCCAAAATAATAATAAAAAATATTGAAATATTTAAAATAATTATTTAAAATATGTTTTTAGCAATTATTTGTAATTTTGAAAGAAGAAAAATATACAAGACCATACAAATTATTTTTAAAAATTTGAAACGAAAAAAATATACACGAAAAAATTAAAAAAAAAAAAACCTGAAACAAATTAGAGCTATATATGATATTAATTCATTATTTTCCTTAAAAAAACAAATTTTAAAAGTGTAACAAACTAATTCTATAAAATCCGCCTTCTATCTAGATTAAATATTTGGCATTCAATCATAAAATAATAAAATAATATTTGCAATTAGTGTAACAAACTATTCCTATAAAATTAGTGTAACAAACTATTCCTATAAAACGAGTGTAACAAAATTTTTGGTAGACTTACTAAAATACTAAATAATAAATACGTTTAGTATTTTTTATTCAATTTTATAAACCAATTTTTTTTTAAATTTATTTTAAATTATACGTGAGGTAACAACGGCAAACACAGTGTGAAAAAAAATGGTTACATAATTTAAAAGTCAAGTCAATAGATTTCAATTATTTATAATCTTAATTTCAAATCTCTTTAACAAACTTTTCCTTAAAAAAATAACAGCCTTTATCTAACTAATCTACCTATTTAATGGAGAACTACACCATTATAATTCATTCTTTAGACTCATTTTGATATAAAAGGTCACAAGAAAAACCTAATTCAGATAGTTACTACTCTTATACAGTAAAATGAATCCATCCAAAGCAACGTTGTCACCAATATCAAATCCAAAGAAAAACCATGATTACAAAAACAAAGGTGAAAATATAAGTTACACAAGTAACAACATGATACTCTTAAAAACCGCAATGAAAAACTCAATGAAGAACAAAGGAGGGTTGGAGGCTAAGCTTGCAAATAAAATGTTTATACAGTCCAAACGTGTATCGAGAACTCAATGTTTTCTTCGTCGTCAAAACTTTCAAACCAAGCCGTCTAGATTATCCATCATGTCTACCATACAAGAAGAAGACTCGTCCGTCTCACCAATGCAATCTAAGATAGACGAGGGTGAAAATATAAGATACACAAGTAACGACATTATACTCTTTAATACGGCAATGAAGAATTTAATGAAGAACAAAAGAGTGTTGGAGGCTAAGCTTGCAAATAAGAGGGCTATAGAGTCCAAACGGGTATCGACAACTCAATGTTATCTTCGTCGTCAAAACCTTCCAACTATGCCGTCTAAATTATCCATCATGACTACCATCCAAGAAGAAGACTCGTCCGTCTCACCAATGCCATCTAAGATACACGAGGGTGAAAATATAAGATACACAAGTAGCGACATTATACTCTTGAATACGGCAATGAAGAATTTAATGAAGAACAAAAGAGTATTGGAGGCTAAGCTTGCAAATAAGAGGGCTATAGAGTCCAAAAGGGTATCGACAACACAATCTTATATTCGCCGTCAAAACTTTCAAACCAAAACGTCTAGATTATCTATCATGCCAACTATCCATGAAGAAGAAGAAGAAGACTTGCCCATCTCACCATTGCCGTCTAAGCTATGTTAAGTAAACTTAGGAAAGTTTTGATAATATCGGTACCGTCCTAACACCCTAAATTCCCTAAGTATGTGTGTTCGATTTGAATAACCATTATGCCGAGACCTCGAGTTCCAAGTTTTGAAGTAGCCTCTTAAGTAGTTTATACTAGCAGTCGGCACCATCTTAAGCACGTCTACGTTTGGAGGCCGATGAATATAAGTGAATGATCCTGAAAAATAACGAATGAATGTTCGATTAAATTGAAAAAAAAAAGGAATACACCTTCTAAGTTAGGTGACCCTCACCCGGTCATTTAGCCCAACGGTTGTTGATTCTAAAAAAAAAAGTAACGCCCATTGTTAGTTGGTCCATTGGTCTCTGGTATTGGACTCGGTAGGGCGGATTACGGTCCGATCCCCCACAATTGCGATGGGTTATAAAAAGGGGTGTGCCACTTTTGTAACCAGAACCCTGTGCTAATGAAAAGGATCATAGTCGCTAACCGGTTTCCTTACTATGAATGTGTACGGATAACGGGCTTAATGTGATTGCGCTAGAATGAAAAGAGGTGAAAAAGAACAAAGAGTGTAGGTCGAGTTATAATGGCATAATTCGAATTGGTTTTGCATAGGAGGGAGTTTTTGTCTGCGAAATGCGGATATGTGTCACTACGGTATCCTTATTATCAATATCTATTACCTATCTATTTAGCACTAGCCTGGCAGCCTCGGGAGAGTTTGGTTTGTTGTTTTTTTTCTAGTATGGAATCCTATGTAATGTGAAGATGAAATAAATTTGTAGAGTTTTATTGGTTAGCCACTTTATTTTTTTATTTAATTTTTTATTAAACTTGCAAATGCAACCAACAACTTTCATTCATCGAATAAGCTTGGACATTGTTACGAAAGAGTGGACAAACCATATATAATAAATAATAGATGTTCCATCCTTAATGAAGTTATTCACCGAAAATTGAACTTTTAATTCTAACGGGAAAAAACTACAATAACTAACTAATGAATTTGAACACTCCTCGTGCTAAAAGCCAATGCATAAAAGTGATTCAAGAGTTCACTAATAAAATGCTGACAAATAGAATACTAGTTCGCACTCAACAACACAAACAGCATCACATATCGGGTGTGCTCGCGAAGCAGTTTAGTTAACTGGTTGTTGGTGTTGTTATTATTACCAACCAGTCTTACTAACAAAAGGAAAGGGGGAAGCACTTAATTGTAAAAGTAATTAACTTAAGCCACGGCGTGATGGCTGCCGTACGTTTGAGTGAGAATGCATGCTCACATATCGTAATAATCTTAACAACCTAATTAAGGTATATCATTCAAGTCAAAAATCTCAAGCACATAATAGGTAATTTGAATCCTTTGATATGAGTTTTGAATCACCACGTTTGAGTTCTGTTCAAGCCACAGGCTCTTCTCAATGTTTGAGCCAATCTTGTTGTCATTATGTCTGTTGATGTCCTTCTTTGACAGATTTAACTCTGCAAGTCCCTTTCTGGTTCATCCTCATTTCAATGCTTTTGATTTTCACCAATATTTCTCCTTTTATGTGCTGTCTCAAGAATGGGTAGAATGAATAGATGTGAGGGAATTGGATTGGATACAACAATAAGATGTATATATGTCTTAGTTGTTAGATTAAGACACAACAACTTGGCACGCTAAATCTTTGATTCACGGTACATTCGTCTCTCTTTCAGGTTCGCTGCATCTCGCATACACAATCCTGTTGCACACGGAGGTCGTGCATCGATGTTTGTTGCAGGTGGAGGTCTTGGTTATGAGGTCGTGAATGAATGAGTGTTTTTGTGTGGAATTTTTTCTCAATGTGAGAATTGGTTTGTGATTCAGTGTGAGAGAATGAAAGTTTATCAACGACTTTTTACTTACATATCACCCCTTGCAAGATTGGTTTTCAATCGAGATTACAGCTGTTTTGCAATCCATGACATTGCAGAGAATTGCAGCTTATGTGGCCTCAATAGAGATCACATTGCGATCACGGAGAGATAAATATATATGTTACTGTATCCCAGATGGCATTCACTGGAGATTTACATATATATCTGCATACATATATTATTCTTCCTCAAGGTATAGTTTGCAGCCAAAAGATATAGCTTATGTTAGCTACTGTCATGCTTGTAACTTTCACTAGTCTTCTCCACAATATTCAAACCCATTCCCATCCCTTCCTATACAAAGCATTTGAGCTATGTTTGAATACTTCCCTCAACAGCTAATTAATATTATCTATATGTTATTGCCATTTGATAGGAAGCTAATCCTACCAAGACTATCAATTTAGGGTTCAACAATTAAAAGAGAAAGACATTAAAATAAGCTAAAAAATAGAGATAAAAAGATAACTTTTGATTTCATTCATACCCTAATGTCTCAATGAGACTACAATATATAATGTTACTAGTGGATAACAAACTAAAAGGCCCAAATATTAATAAAGGCCCAAATAAATAACAACACAAATAAAATTACTACTTATATAAATTCTTAATAACTTAAATACTAAATTCCACTCTCTATCATTACTCACCCCTTCAAAATCAACCTTGTCCTCAAGGTTGTAACAATAATGTCGCATTTTTTTTTCTTCTTCCAGGATCCCACCTCTTAAACTGAGACAATTTAATCTTTATAACTTGAGCAACTAAGAGCATTTCTTTCCAAAGAAATGTGTTAATGTTGTCTCTAGTAGCCAATACATCAACACAACTATTGAAATGAAGGATGAAATGTCTTTTATGAATGAAAGCCATAGGGTCAACCAACATAATTTGACCACTTAATTGAAATATTCCAGCCAATGCCTTTCCACGTGTCGCACCATAAAGCCAATATTTGTCATACTCACCGTCCCACCAGTCCCACACTGTGAAAATATCCCAAGCTTTTAGAATTTGCAACCCAACTAACATTGCCACATCATTGCCCTTCACTCCCCTATCAAATTCATGAATCCAATAAGTGCTCCAGTTCACTGTGAAATACTCTTGGTAGCAAAACATTTCTATTCTTTGAATGCCACACATCATCCTAATAAATTCATCTTTGACAGTATTTGATTGAAACAACACAATAAATGTTGAATTTAATCCAATCAAAATATCTTGAGCATAACCATAAAATACTATATCACCAATTAGAAACTCACTTGAAACACTGCCAATTAAGCCATAATGATTGATCAAACCATGGTTAAAGTTGTGAAGTGAAGCAACTTCCATGAAAGTTATACCATTACCATTAGTATAATTCTGTATAATGACAGATACCTTGTATGATAACCCATTGTGAGTTGATGCAACTACATATAACATAGAAACTTCATTTCTTGTTAAAACATCTATGACTACATGAAGAAAAGTAACATGAGTTGTAATGGTATAATATTGAAATAGAAATGTTTCCACTTCACTTTGATTAAGCTTAGGAACTATGCCACCTGTTGAGTTTGAACTTTGATAATTTCCCAACCATTGTTGAATATTATTTGTGTACTTAGTGGTTGCAAAAAGAATGGAGGAAACAACTTCATTTTTATGGTTATTCTTTCCTTGTAAGTCATAGTGAACTAGTTCATCATGTATATAACCACCAAGCAAGGGAGGCCAAGCAATTCTTAGTTCAATGATTTTGCAAGGCAAGCTTTCAAGAATGACACAATTGGATGAAATACCACTCAAACAAACTAGTTGTAAAGAAGAACTATTATGAAGTGTAAAAATTATTTCCAGATCTTGAAAGAGAATGATGTTTAGATAAACTAAGAGAGTGGCTGAAAGGGGTAATTTAACAAACATGTGGTGGACAACATCTGAGAATTCAATGTTAGCAAATTTTTTTGACTCACTTGTTCCACAATAATAAAATCCAACAACACTGAGTATGCAGGTCATAGTATGACAAGCAAGCAATGGATGAATAAATGGATGAGCAACAGTATCAGAAATAATTTTAAGCATGGTCTTCATTCTAAAATCAAATGAAATTTCAGAATGGATAATGATATGAGGTTGGCTTCCAATTAATATGTGTGGTGAAGATTGTTGAGATGCATAGGTTTCTATTGTGTAAAGGAGAATGAGGTTATGGGGTTCAACCATGACTCTAAAACGCAGTGAGCAACCAAAAGCATGAAAACTTTTTTGTGAAAAATATATCAGATTAGTTTGTTCTTCTAGGTTTTCCACAACAATAACAGAGGTACTTTTTTCAGAGTAATCAAGGAAAGAAGATACCTTTATGGACTTCAACGTTACACCCGATAGTTCCATTCTCCCATCAGTTATCTCATCGGTTGTCGGTCGAAGGTGTCTCCATTCAAGCTTAAAGTGGCGTAAAAATGCAGTAGTGAATATTTCCCAAGTCGCCCTTGGATTCCGTTTTGACCACCATACCCACCGGTGCCGAGTAAGGCTACTCAAAGTTGTAACGGCTTCCTGTAATTGTGCTTCCTCTGAGATATTGTTCATCCTGTTTCTCCTAAACCTCTTTAAAACGAGTGAATCAAACCATGGTGGAGGATGGGTTATTTTTGTTGCTTCGTGGGATTTCACAGGCGTCTTCGAGAAGCTTGGATCTGGAGGTTTTGGTGGAATTGAAAAGTCTACATCATCCCGAAACCCTAAGTGGTGTTGAATCAAGTGGTTTTTGTGGAATCCCGAATTAGGCATGACCATCCAAACTTTGTGTTTGAAGTGAGAATCTGGCCTACAACTTAAATGTGTGAGTTTCGAATAAGGTGACGATGCCGCAAAAGATACTGATTGGATTTTTTGTTGCTTTAGATTTGGAAAAGGATTTGAAACGATTTCACAAACGTCTTGGTGGACTGGTTCCACAATAGAGTCTTCATGAAAAGAAGTTTCATCCATGAGTTTCAATGATTCCGGATCTGGTTCCTCCTCAACAGGTTCAGAGATTGGATCCATGGACTCTATTGATTCATACGGTGGTTCCTCTTCTTCATCATCCAGCGGTAAAATGGGTCTCCACTCTGGCTTGAAACGCCATAACAGTGCTGTTGTAAATGTGTCCCAATTATATCTCGGATGAACACGACACCACCATATCCACCATGTGAAAGCAGAGCCTCTCAATGCTCCAACAGCTTTTAAAACCTTCAATGATTTGGGTGTTTCATGCTCCTTGAAAAATTTCTCCAAACATAGAATCCACCAGTAAGAATCTTCTTCTTCTTCTCCATAGAACACCGGAACGGCCATATGGTTTGAGAGAATGAGATCGAAATGAAAGCACCAATTGATAGGAAGCTAATCCTACCAAGACTATCAATTTAGGGTTCAACAATTAAAAGAGAAAGACATTAAAATAAGCTAAAAAATAGAGATAAAAAGATAACTTTTGATTTCATTCATACCCTAATGTCTCAATGAGACTACAATATATAATGTTACTAGTGGATAACAAACTAAAAGGCCCAAATATTAATAAAGGCCCAAATAAATAACAACACAAATAAAATTACTACTTATATAAATTCTTAATAACTTAAATACTAAATTTCACTCTCTATCACCATTAGAGAGCAGCTAAGATACAAAGAAGGTACAACAACTTAAGACTCATTGTAATGCAATGTAAGTAGCAGTTGGAAATTACTAACATTAGAAAGCCATTACCATTAGGAGCGCACCATAACGAGAACCTGCACTCTCAGTCCAAAGAAAGCTATGTTATGACATAGAATTTAAATCTAAATAGCACAACCATACATTATATTAACATAATAATCAAAATTTCATTACAATATATGTGGCAATTGAATATTACCAATTCTCTCCATCATTAGCCATATGTGTTGATTCTTGAAGAATTAACAACCGGACTACATAATACAATAAAATAAAAAGGAGAAATTCAATAACATGGATTGGTCTAACATTGAAATGGATCGATTAACAACTTCTACTCATCTAACACACTTGGACAAAGTGTTCAAGAATGGACCAACCATAAAATAAAAAGCCTCGTTACACTTAAATGGTGTGAAGAAAACTGCAAACTTTATGAAACATGCAGAAATAGATAAGTTTAATATCCTAATATACCCCTATACTTATTTACAATTTTAATATTTACAACGATTTCCAAAGCAAAATTTTTTTTCAAAGAATGATCCTCCTAAAATTTTTCACCCACACTTTTGGTCCCTCCTGTCAACGTCCATTAACAAAAGTTGATGTGACACGCCATGTGGTAATGCCTGTATGGTCATATGCTGACGTGTCATGTCACGTTGTTAAGGTCAACATGATACTTAAATCCATAAATTTTTGTAGCTAATAGATAGCTAAAATCATAGCAAATTTATTGCAGGAATTCTGATTCTGATGCAGTTTGTTCACATCAAATTCATAAAAGGACCAAATGGGATCAAAATGAATATACCACAAATTACAATTTTCGACAAAAGCCATACAAAAATAACACACACAAAGATGAATATAATTTATTCTTTAAAACAAACAGGTACAAATGAATACTTACATAGCGAGAAGTGTGTTGAACCGCTGTTTTCTGGATGCTTAATGTCATTATTCCTAATATACCCCTATAATTATTTACATTTTAATATTTACAACGATTTCCAAAGCAAAAAATAAGAGTAAAATTTGATTCAGTTATAGTGGAAATCTCTTAGAAATGCAAAGGGTCTGAACTACTCATGATTTGTAGGAGGAACCAGAATAAATTGCTTGTATGTTGTCTTACTCTATTTTTTACTTCTGCTCAATATTGTTCCACTGCTATCCATCAAACTCTGAATTATGATATTACATTTAGAATCTGATAACATATCTTAAGAAGAAAAATTAGAAAAAATCAATACAATTCTACCCCTTTCTTTTGTTTTTCTCACCATCATAGTTTAGCTAGGTACACTCACCACTTACCCAAAAATTTATCAATTTGCCCAACACAAGATACCGATCAAGTTAGCTCACACCGGAGGTAAACTCATCTTCTAGAAACCCTTGGAAAGTCTATAGTTGAGAAGAATTGGTTTTTGATAATTTTATTTAATAAATTTTAAATTATTTTAAAATATTAGAATTCTCCTCTATTGATTACACTAACACTTGAATTCTAAAATTATAATACAAACTTTCCAGAGGGGCAAAACCATATGAAGTTTGAATAGTTACAACTTCTTGTCATTTATTTAGTTTAATAATCAATTATTGATATACATAACATATATTTTATTGGTACACTAATTTAAATGCTAATGATAAATGATGTAATAGGACAAACAACATCTTATGATTTAGGCTTTAATATGTAAAAAATCTGTTAGTTTTTTAACATGTTGTGTTGGATTATCCAATACAATAGCTGCATAACTTTTGGATGTTAAACCATTTGTGACGAAAAGAGTGGAGATGTAATTGGTCCCTTGTGGTGTTATTCCGTATAAACCAGTTAAGACATTCTTGAATTTCACCTTATTACCTTGCTTGTTGTACTCGCTTACAGCAAAGTTATCAATTTCAAATATTAAACAAATCATTGGGATTGATGAAGTTGGCATAATTCATGGCCGTAGAGGAAAAAATCACAACAAGGACAATAAGAATAATAGATTGAGTTCTTGTTAGAGAATTTCTTTGCCAACCTTCCAACCTTCTAGTCCACCTCTGGTGAAAAACCCAAACTACCCCTGACTTCGGAAGTTCATTTCTGAAATGGAAGAAAAAGGCGTTTTCGGAGATGCATCTCCGAAAGCGCCTTTTTTTTTTGAAAAAATTGTCTTATTTCGGAAGTTCATTTTCGAAAACAACATTTCGGAAGTTCACTTCCGAAATACTGCGCGTTCTGCAGATTTAACAAAACACTCCCCCTCCCCCATTCATTTACCCTAACTCAAATCAAAAACAACCAAAGACGAAAATTTGTGCAAACACACTTCCAAGGCTGCATCAAGGCTCCAATCACATTGCTATACAACATTCAAAAGCCCACAAATCACTCAATTTGTAAGTTTTGAATTTGTTAGATTCATTATTCAAATGCATGTTATTTAGGGTTTCAATTGCATAAATGATATATGGACTGGTTGTTAGTAGTATTTAGGTTGTTTAGAAGCATATTGAATTGGTTTTAGGTTTGGTTTTGGGGTCTGCCATGGAAGTTGCAGAAAACTCCATCGCAGGGGTGTTTCGGAAGTTCATTTCCGAAAACACCTCCATCCCAGTTTTCGGAAATGAACTTCCGAATTGTATCAGAAGTTCAAATTTTTTAGTTTTTTATTTTGTCTCGCATATTAATCGATTTCAATTGTTTACAGGAACATGTCAGACAACCAACCAGCACGCATCAGACAGGAGGTGAAGGAGGTGAAGAAGGTTTCGACCGGCTCTACTTCGTGCTCTCGCGGAGTGAAGGAGAAGAAGAAGGTTTCGACTGGCTGTACTTCTCGTTCCCAGGGGGCCCGGGGCCTGGATGCTCAAGCTCAACTATCTGGCGTGAGAGTCGTGGTTGATGTTGATGGTTCTGAGACTGAGTGGGATGAGGATTGATATCAGTATCTTCATTCGGAGGAGTTCGCTCGTCAGGCAGAATAATGTGTTTTTGTTTTGTTTGATGTGTTTTGTGTAACGCTCTTCGGGCAGAATAACGTGTTTTTGTTTTGTTTGACGTGTTTTGTTTTGTTTTGTTTTGATTTCGGATTGTATCTTTCGCACAGTTTTTGGATTTTATTTATCATATTAGTATTTTCTGTTTATATGTCGCTTATTTTATTTTCCGTTTGCGTTTAATTAAAATGCGAGACTGTTTAAGAAAAAACATTAAAAAAAACCAGTTTCTGCATAATTCGGAAGTTCATCAGGGGACGATGTTTTTATTCCAGATAACCTTCATATGAAGAAGCTTTTTGAGAGCGAGAAAGTTTTTGTATGGTATCCTAAGCATAACATGACACCATTGTTCAAGAGTAAACTATTTGATATTTACAGAAAAAAGGGGTGCGCTGGGAAAGTCAAAGTTCTATGTTTATAATCCATAAAAAAAAAAGAGATGCATAATTCGGAAGTTCATCTCCGAAGACACCTCCATGAGGTGTTTTCGGAGATGCACTTCCGAATTATGGAAATTTAAAAAAAAAAAGCGCTTCGGAAGTTCATTTTGGAAGCAGGGGTATTTTGGGATTTTCGCTGGGGGTGACCCCCCATAGGAAGGTGGCTAAAGAAATTTTCTCTTGTTATGAGCGTATTGTAACTATGACTTTTCAAATTTAGCTAAAAAGATTGTTATACAAATTGGATTATACTGAGTTAGTCAAATCAAGTAATTGTTATATATATAATGCACACTAGTTTTAAAAGCATTGAATTTTGATGTTATAAGAATTTAAAGAAAATAATTTTCTTCAACACAATGCATATTTATATATAAAAAGTGTCCCAGTCAAAATTTCCAGTCTCTATCTACTTAATCTAAATGTAAGGATGTCATCCTAACCCTAATGCTTATGTGGCATGATTATAGTAACTTTGAACACAATCCTAACTATAATGTTTATGTGGCATAATTTTAGAATTTTCAGTTTTTATGAGCCACTATATTTTTCTAATAATATTATTAAAACCACCTTTCTAACCACTATATTTTTAACAATATTATTAAATCATCTTTCTAGCAATAACATCAAATAGTAATAATATAATAATATTAATAAATAGTTATTACTTTATTTCTAATCCTTCAATAGTTATATTTTATTAATAATCCTTAATTTATTTTGATAAATTTATAAAAATATATAATCATAAAAATCGAAATAAAAATAAAATAAAAATTTAAAATTGTGATATTTTAATATTAATATTATTATTATTGTTAGACAATTTTTTTACATTAAGACATTGAAAAATTCAAAAGTCAAACAAATAGTTTTCAACGAAAAATTTAAATATCAAACAAATAGTTTTTCATTTTCTTGATAAATTTATAAAACTATAAAAAATTTAAATTTTACTATTTCTTTGTGCATTATTATTTACTAAATTTGTAATTTTTTATCCTAAATTGAAATTCTTGATATTTATAAAATATATACTCATAGAAATAAAAATAAAATGTAAATTTAAAATTTTGATCTTTTATTTAAAATTTATATAATTCAACATTTTAAATATTATAACTCATACTATCATTAAATATTATAAATTTAGATTAAGTATTACAACCTTGCATTTAGATTAAGTAGATAAATAATTGTCATTTGGTAATAATTCTAAATGCAAATCCTAATTATACAAAATATATTTGAAAATAAATAATAATAATAATAATAATAATAATATAATTATAATAAAACTAAACCATCAGTATTTATAATAATAATAATAATACAATATCTAACTAATAAAAATATTAAAATAATAATAATAATAACAAAAATATATTCTAATAACCAGCTACCACAATTATAATTAATAATAATAAGATAATATCTAACTTATAAAAATATTAAAATAATAATAATAATAATAATAATAATAATAATAATAATACTATATTCAACTAACACTATTATATTTTACTATCCTAATGTTTCATTTTTTCATACAAAAAAAATATTTAATTATCAAATAATAATAATACAATTTTTTTAATTAACACTATTATATTAAACTAACATTATTATGTCTTATAATCCTAATTCTCTTTTAATTTTTTTTAATTATTCTCTTTTAAGTATTTTTTTTAATATTAAAAGTATAATTTTTTTTTTTATATAAACTTTGAATTACTTAGTTTTTCTAAATATTCTATAACTCAAGTATTATAAATATTCTCTTTAAATTGTTTCAACATTTATACTAATATTCTATTGCTCAAATATATTCGGTTTTGGTTACCAAAATAAAATAAAATATATTCTGTTTTGATAATATATATATATATATATATATATATATATATATATATATATAATTTTTACAATTAACAAATTTTAATATTTAGTGTGACAATTATAATTATTGCATTTAAAATAATAATAATAGCTACGTAAATGGTCCAATAACTCCATTCGTTTTGGAAATATAATTATTGACATTTAGTTTTCTTATAATAACTCCTTTTTTATCTATTAATTAGTTGTAATAAAACGTACAACTCCATTACTATCCGTTTTCTTATCATAAAGTCATTTTAATCTATTAATTATTTTAAGAAAAATCAATCAGGTCATTACTCTCTATCAGTATTATTTCATAACCAATCTCACTCGCCCACTTATTCTCTATCATTCCCTTTATAAATAATCGATCCTTATTATCTTATTTAATCTCAATCACAATTCATGTCATTGAATCTCAAATATAATTTCCTTATTATGCTATTTCATCTCAAACACAATATTTATATTTTATTTACATACTTCTTATTTTTGTATGCCTTGATTTCTACATTTACTACTAATATAAGTTAATTATTAATTTTAGAAATGGTGGGTGGCAATGATGAGAGAAGAAGGGGGTATAAACTCCTTATTTTTGTATGCTTTAATTTCAATATTTATTAATATTTGTTAATTCTTGATTTGTTTTTGTAGGTATAAATTTTGAAACATTATAAAATATATATAAAAAAAATTGTTGATAAATTGGATTGTGAAAGATTGAGGAGGGTTAGAAGATACAAATTTATTTTGTTAGTTCAATTTTATAATATGTTAAGTCTTTTTAATTTTATTGATGTTTATTAATTTTTTTAGTATTTGTTTGTAGGTACTGTCTTATATATAATATATTATATTTGTCTCTTAAAAAAGATTTTAAAAATTTTATTTAAAAATTTTATTTTTACAATTAAATGTGTAATATTAAATAAAAAAATTCTCTCTTCTATATTTCATATTTAAATTATAAATTATATGTCTCTAAAAGACATATATTCCCCGTTTGCAATGTCGAAAAAAGTCTTAAATGTGTACATCAATACGTTCTCGGTGGTGGCAAAGGAGAACTATTGGCCTTCCTATCAATGAGATATTGTTTGGCACAATGACCAGAAACAGATGTTGAACTTCTCTTTTGATAAATGTTGAAAACCTGGCAGCGGAACTAGAAGACTATTACTCAATACAAAATGATATTAATTAATTACAATTTTATTTACTTGAGCTATGAATTATCATTTTTAATGAAATTTATGGTCCTATTAATAATTATAATTGCATATATAAATGTATAATTGATGCACATATTTTACATAGTTGTAGTTTACAATTTAGTCGTAGATCTTATTTGTTTCTCCAAACACTTCTCATATGGTGCATATATACTTTTTTATTTTGTATTATCTCTTAAATGGTTTTTAGTTTTTAATTTTATATTATAATTTTTATGTTTATAGTTTTTTATCTCTATTTTTTAATTATAATAAATAAAATAATTAATTTTTGTTACACATCATTTTAATAATATTGGGTTTTTATATGAGTAATAGCCATGGTTTCTATTTTATTTTATACATCAATTGAATCTTATAAATTATATTATTTTTATTTGTACTATTATTTTTTTAATTTTAATTTTAATTTGTATTAATATGATAATAATTATTAACTATCTCAAACTATCCTTTAAAATTAAATAATTATTTACGAAAAATAAAATTGTAAAATAAAATTTAGTTGTAAGTTATAATTGATATAGTATTAAGTTACTAAACTTTTTAAGAGTTACGTAATGATAAAGTTTTTGATTTATTATAATATTCAAGTAATATGTACTATAAATAATTAATTTTTTTTGTTAAATGGAAGAGAAATATGAGGACTAATTTATAATTTTTATCATAAAATTATATTTAAGAATCTAAATATCACTATTTAATAATAAATTTTAGAATCATCAATGTCTATAAAATTGGAAAAAGAACTCTTTATTGTTTCATTTTAATTTTCATAATTATTTTTTCTTTAATTTAATTATTGATGTATATATAATTAATTTATTGAGATGATTATATAAAGTTTTTCAAGTGATTAATGATATACATTTCCTCATAATAAATAATAGCTTTCTATATCCCATTAAATAACCAATCCATTAATCAAGTCACAACATATTTCTTCCATTATAACAAATAAATAAATCATGAAAATATGAATCAATATGGTAAGATATAATATAATTTCAAATAATTAATTTTTTTAGAGAATACATAATTAAAACTTTTTTTGGACTTGACATTGAATAAAAAATTCTTAGGTTTTATAAATTATAGATTAAACACTAAATTGAAATTTTCATTGATTGACTCTTATATTTATTATGAATTTAATGATTAATCACAAATAATACATACACATAATTTTATATAACATTTTTTTTTATAATATTGTATTATTCATATAAATATGACATATCTTTCTAATTTAAAAATATAATTGAAATTTTTTATTATAATTTATTAACATATCTCATACTATAAAATTTTAATTTTGTATTTAATATAATTTTAAAGTATGTTTAATGATATTATTATAATTAACTATACTTAATAAATATATTATTTGATTTTAATAAAATTCAGGTAAAAATTATAATAAAACCCGTGCAACGCACGGGCCAAAAATCTAGTTTTACTATATGTAATAATTAAATATAACTTACGTGTTTGGTTAGTTATAAGTGATTTGTCATGCATTCCCTTTTTTAAAAATTTATCACCAAAAGTATTTGGTCCATAGGATGGCCTAAACGGTGAAATAATTCCAACCCTTCACGGAGTTGCGGAGATTGAACTATGATCCTCCCTATCGAGTTAAGTGTCAATCATCACTGAACCAACTAACGATGAAATTTTTTCTTGTATTCTCTAGTTAATGATAATCCATATTCACGAAGAAGAATTTAAAATGATTGTTTGTGTCACCATTTATGTCACTATAATTAATAAATATTTTAGTTTGTCTTGTTTTCTAAAACATAATATTTTAATGATATATATATATATATATATATATATATATATATATATATATATATATATATATATATATATATATATATATATATATATATATATATATATATATATATATATATATATGGGGACGACTCAAGTGAGAACACTTGGTTCTTATGAGAAATGAGAATAGTGAATCACAACCATTAAATTTTGATTTTGTTGATTTTAATGGACTGGATTGGTTTCTCTTTCTATGATCCTTAGTATTTATTGTAAATCAACATAAAAAGAGAAACCAATTCAGTCCATTAAAATCAACAAAATCAAAATTTAATGGTTGTGATTCACTGTTCTCATTTCTCATAATAACCCAGTGTTCTCACTTGAGTCGTCCCATATATATATATATATATATATATATATATATATATATATATATATATATATATATATATATATATATATATATATATATATATATATATATATATATATTGGAAAAAGCTTTCAAATTTAAGTGATTTTAAATTTGTAATATTAAAAGATATTATATCAAAGATTGAAACATTTAAAATATTATTTTAAAAATAATATTTTAAATTATTTTATATTAACAAATATTTATATTTTTAATAATGAGCAAATGGGTGATGCACTAACAGTGTAAAAAAAGTTTTACACTGTCAACCAATCACGACCATGAATCAGGATAAATCAGACTGTAATTTTAAAAAAGTTTATATGACATGACAAAACGATTTGTTTCTATTGGATGACGGTGTAAAACTTTTTTACACCGTCAGTGCACTACCTTTAACCTCTTTTATAATAAAAAATATACAACACCATACAAATCATTTTTCTTTTTTAAAATTTGGAAAAAAATAAATCTTATATAATTATTTTAAAGTCGTCTCATCAAAGCCGTCTACATCAAGTCGCCTACTCAAGACTTTCCCTTCTCACTAACGCCGTCTAAATTACCCATCAATTCTCCTACTCAAAAAGCCTTGCCCGTCTCACTGTCTATAAACTATGTCAAGCTTTTACGTATGATTTCTAAAAAGACCATGCTTGCGAATAACATGGATAAAGAGTCCAAACGCGTATCGACAACGCAATGTTATCTTCGTCGTCAAACCTTCTAAACCACACCATCTAGATCATCCATCATGTCTACCGCCCAAGAAGACATGCATGCCCATCTCACCAATATCGTCTAAATTATCCATCATGTCTCCTGCTCAAGAAGATTTTCTCGTCTCACTAATGCCGTCTAAATTATCCATCAAGTCTCCTACTCAAAAAGACTTGCGTTTTGTTTCAATGGCATGACACTCTGAGGGCATAGGTTGTTTTCCATTTCATAAGCTATGTTAGGTAGAATTGGGAAAGTTTTAATAATATCGGTACCATCCTAACACCCTAAACTCCCTAAGTATTTGGGTCCAATTTTAACACTTCAAAAAAAGGTCTCCTGTCACGCCCAAGAAACCGAGGCTATATGCAAAATAACCGTGGCTTAACATTGAGGCCACGGTTTGGCCACGAAAATCCAACTGTGGGATATGCGGCCGTGGCCTAAAGTATAGTCCACGTTTTTTTGGTATATACCACGTTTTTTTAACAACCGTGGCTTTTATAGGCCACGATTTAGGTAGTTTGATTAAGGACGCGGTTTATATTTGCCATGATTACAGAACTGTGGCCATATGGTAAAGCCACGGTTTCAATTTAACGTTTAACATACAGTTTTGGTTCACGGTTTGGTTATGACCACAAATTTATAACCGTAGTTATATGTTATGTTATATTTTGCAAACAACACTTTCAATAAACAATCTTATTTCTATAAAAAATATGTATGTTATATTTTGTATACATAGAAAAGAAAAAGGTATTCTAAAACATACGCATGACCAAATATGGATAAATCGAAATTTTGCAGATTCCACAAAGCTCACGGGCACAATACTGAAGACTGCATCCACCTAAAGGACGCAATAGAGATATTAGTTAGGGAAGGGCACCTAAAACAATACGCAAAAAAGTAAGAGGCCACCAAAGAGGCTAAACCAATAATCGGGAAAAATGATATGGAGGACACGCCCGCCATGCAAGTGGCCGTGAGCGTTACCAGACAAGAAGATTTTTATCTCCCTGATTGGGCCAACGCGGCAACCACCAACTCCTCCTACATTGCCTGGGAGATGATCCCGTCCGCGATGGTTATATCCGGCGGGGGGTTCAGCAAACTGACCGTCGGATCCGTGAAACGCAAATTCGACGAGATAATCTCGGCCAGCGCGAACATAGCCTCGACCTTCGACCACGCCAAAGGCAGTCCTTCCTCAATATCTTTTACAAAGAAGAATTGCCCGGAGGAGCACCTAACGCGACCATCCCACTCCTCATCCGAGCTCGGATGGCTAATTTTGACGTGCGGCGCATATTGGTCGATCAAAGAAGTTTAGTGGACATCATGTACTCCCAACTATTCAAAATGCTGCAGCTGAACGACAGTCACCTTACCCCATACGTATGGTAGGATCTACAAGGATTCAACGACACGGTAACCAAGCCATGGGGTTTCGTGGAACTCATAGTTTCGATCAGATCGGCAGAAGCCACAAGGGTAGTGAAAGTCCAATTCCTGGTCATCAACTGCCCATCAATATACCAGTGCATCTTCAAACGCCCCACTCTGGCCGAATTAATCGCGGTCCCTTCAACTGTGCACCTCAAGCTTAAATACTATATGACTAAAGGGCAAGTCGCAACAATCAACGGTGATATCGAAGCAGCCAGGAGATGCTTCGAAGCATCTTCCAAAGGCCTATGCACGTTGAAAACACTAGCTCAAGACAAAGGGGAAACTAGTGCAATCTCCGAGACCAACAAATCAATGCCCCGCATCAACAATGTCGACCTGGACAGTCGTTTTCTTGGGGACCCCGAGCAGAGCATAAACTCAGGAACAACAGAAGGGATCCTCCGGCCAATCCCAGACGGAGACTTCGAACTCATGACCCTCGGAGCAGATCCGCCCAAAGGGGTAAAAATCGGAGCAGATCTATCAAACCTGGCCAAGAGACAACTCAAAGCTTGCCTCAGCGAAAACGCCGACATATTCACATGGAGCGCCGCCGAGATGTCGGGGCTCGATCCGGAAGTGGCCTGCCATCACCTGACTATTGACCCTGCCTACAAGGCTGTCGCCCAGAGAAGAAGAAAACAATCACTAGAGAAAACGGCAGTAGCCGAACTAGCTGTAAAAGACCTCCTAGAGGCCAAATTTATATCTGAAGCCAAGTACACCACTTGGCTCTCTAATGTTGTACTTGTTAAAAAATCAAATGGAAAATGGCGCATGTGCACTTACTACACAGATCTTAATAGGGCTTGCCCTAAAGATGCTTATCCTCTGCACAATATATATAAACTAGTAGATAATTACGCCGGTTTTAAATTACTTTCATTTATGGACGCATATTCCGGGTACAATCAAATACCCATGGCTAAAACTGACAAGAAATACACGGCCTTCATGACCGAATCGGGAAATTATTACTACAACGTAATGCCCTTCGGTCTAAAGAACGCTGGCGCGACATACTAGCGCATGATGAACAAAATCTTCCAGGCAGAGATAGGCGATATGCTCGAAGTCTATATGGACGATATGATCGTCAATTACCAAAGGGAAGCCGATCATGCCGCCCACCTTAAAAAGGTTTTCGAGCAAGCCCGAAAGTGTAAAATGAGATTCAATCCGGAAAAATGCACATTCGGCGTCCGTGCATGAAAATTAAGTGTAGCTTCTTTGTATTGAAATGGTTGCACCCCAAGTGCGAGTTCTTATAATCAATTGCCTATTAAAAATAAAGTACTTTGTTGTCACCAAAACTCAAGGAGTATTAATAGATTTGTTCTTACGACAATTTATTTGATTAAATTCTTTGATAAATTATGTGTGACATTTAGGATGTTACATGGTAGGAGAAGGGTTATATATGATAGACGATATTGGGTTCGAACAACTTGGAATGAACACTTCTTAAACAATAAATATGATTCTTCAGCTTTGGATATTTGACTTGAATAGAAAAACATACATTATTTTTTTATTTAAATTTTTTAAGATGGATAAATTGTAAAACTAAAATAATTAATAATTTTTTATTTTAAAAAATTTTAATTTTGAAATTGTTATAATAGATATGCAATTTATTATTTAATTTATAAATTAATGATAAATACAACTCATTTTACATTCTAAAATGAATTTTTCATTTAAACTAAATCATTATTTTTTTTATATATTAAAAGAAAATCCATAAAATTTGAGATGATTAACATTACATTTAAAAATCATTAAAAAAAATAACAAAAGTATAGGCCGGTTCCTTTTAACTTTTAAAAAAATGAAGTTTTTTATTTTAAAATTATTTTATAAAATATTAAAAGTATTTTGAATTTTATTTTTAATAAATTGAGAGATTAATTTTGACGATGAATTTTATAAAATATATTAAAAGTACTTTATTTATAAATATATGTAACTTAAAAGAACTTTTAATGAAAACCTATTTTAAAAATGTTTACAAATTTAAGAAATTTTAATATCCAAAATAATAATAAAAAATATTGAAATATTTAAAATAATTATTTAAAATATGTTTTTAGCAATTATTTGTAATTTTTAAAGAAGAAAAATATACAAGACCATGCAAATTATTTTTAAAAATTTGAAACGAAAAAAATATACACGAAAAAATAAAATAAAAAATAGCTGAAACAAATTAGAGCTATATATGATATTAATTCATTATTTTCGTTAAAAAAACAAATTTTAAAAGTGTAACAAACTAATCCTGTAAAATCCGCCTTCTATCTAGATTAAATATTTGGCATTCAATCACAAGTTTTAATAAGGAGTGTTACTAAAAGACTAAATAATAAAATAATATTTGAAATTAGTGTAACAAACTATTCCTATAAAATTAGTGTAACAAACTATTCCCAAGCGTGTAAGCGGATCAAAAAAATCCAATTAAACCGACAATCCAAACCAAACCAAACCGAAATTAAACCGATTATTATTGGTTTGGTTCAAAAACCGAACCAAACCAATAAAAACCGATGTGGTTTGGTTCGGTTCTCGGGTTTAGTTTTTAGGAACCGCCAATCCGATGAACCGAACCAATGGAAATAATGACGCTCTAAATATTTTATTCTACCCATCATTAAACTCAAATTTTTTATCGGTCCAACCATTATCCATCTTTGTTTACACTTCCTTCCTTTAAGCAAAACACACATCTAGAATCAAACTCTAAAGCATAGACAGTAGAAACCATAAGTCACAAAAGTTATGCTTTCACAGAACTGGTGCTCTTGCTGCCCACAACTATTGTTCCTTTCACTACTGTCATTATGATATGTTATGGTCGTCTTCTTCGTATTCAAGTTCTCTTTGTTAATTTTCATATATTTTTGTACCTTTTTTTTCTTCTTTTTCTTCATCAAAACTCATTTAGATCTTGTTACAAAATAGTTTTGATGTGTGTTTGAGGTGTGAAACATGTTAATGAATGTGCGTTTTGTTATATTCTATATGTTAAGCTTTGAAATCTCTTTCCAACTTTCGGATACTAAGTGTTAACTTTTATATTTGATAGGAAACTTATTTCATGATGCAAAGGAAATCATGTCACTATTTCGTATGGAATAAGAGCAACTTGTAATTTGTTTGAACAAATATAGCATGAAACATGTTATTTTAAAAAATAATAGTATAAAATACACCAAAAAATACGATAATGGAGAATATACAGATGAATATAATATTTAAAAAAATAATAGTATAAAATACACCAAAAAACACGATAATGGAGAATATACTGATGAATATAATATTTTAAAATATAAACATTGTAAACCGATCAACCAAACCAAACCAAACCGAACCAAACCGATTAGTTTGGTTCGGTTCCATTTTTGAAAAATGTTGAAAACCGAACCAAACCAAACCGATGGGAATATCATTGGTTCGGACCTTTTTTCAACCAAAAACCGGTCCAAACCGATCCGATTACACCCCTAACTATTCCTATAAAACGAGTGTAACAAAATTTTTTGTAGACTTACTAAAATACTAAATAATAAATACGTTTAATATTTTTTATTCAATTTTATAAACCAATTTTTTTTTAAATTTATTTTAAATTATACGTGAGGTAACAACGGCAAACACAGTGTGAAAAAAAGATGGTTACATAATTTAAAAGTCAAGTCAATAGATTTCAATTATTTATAATCTTAGTTTCAAATCTCTTTAACAAACTTTTCCTTAAAAAAATAACAACCTTTATCTAACTAATCTACCTATTTAATGGAGAACCACAAAATTATAATTCATTCTTTAGACTCATTTTCATATAAAAAGTCACAAGAAAAAGTCTAATTCAGATAGTTACTACTCTTATACAGTAAAATGAATCCATCCAAAGCAACGTTGTCACCAATATCAAAATCAAAGAAAAACCATGATTACAAAAACAAGGGTGAAAATATAAGTTACACAAGTAACAACATGATACTCTTAAAAACCGCAATGAAAAACTCAATGAAGAACAAAGGAGGGTTGGAGGCTAAGCTTGCAAATAAAATGTTTATACAGTCCAAACGTGTATCGAGAACTCAATGTTTTCTTCGTCGTCAAAACTTTCAAACCAAGCCGTCTAGATTATCCATCATGTCTACCATACAAGAAGAAGACTCGTCCGTCTCACCAATGCAATCTAAGATAGACGAGGGTGAAAATATAAGATACACAAGTAATGACATTATACTCTTTAATACGGCAATGAAGAATTTAACGAAGAACAAAAGAGTGTTGGAGGCTAAGCTTGCAAATAAGAGGGCTATAGAGTCCAAACGGGTATCGACAACTCAATGTTATCTTCGTCGTCAAAAATTTCCAACTATGCCGTCTAAATTATCCATCATGACTACCATCCAAGAAGAAGACTCGTCCGTCTCACCAATGCCATCTAAGATACACGAGGGTGAAAATATAAGATACACAAGTAGCGACATTATACTCTTGAATACGGCAATGAAGAATTTAATGAAGAACAAAAGAGTATTGGAGGCTAAGCTTGCAAATAAGAGGGCTATAGAGTCCAAAAGGGTATCGACAACACAATCTTATATTCGCCGTCAAAACTTTCAAACCAAGACGTCTAGATTATCTATCATGCCAACTATCCAAGAAGAAGAAGAAGACTTTCCCATCTCACCATTGCCGTCTAAGCTATGTTAAGTAAACTTAGGAAAGTTTTGATAATATCGGTACCGTCCTAACACCCTAAATTCCCTAAGTATGTGTGTTCGATTTGAATAACCATTATGCCGAGACCTCGAGTTCCAAGTTTTGAAGTAGCCTCTTAAGTAGTTTATACTAGCAGTCGGCACCATCTTAAGCACGTCTACGTTTGGAGGCCGATGAATATAAGTGAATGATCCTGAAAAATAACGAATGAATGTTCGATTAAATTGAAAAAAAAAAGGAATACACCTTCTAAGTTAGGTGACCCTCACCCGGTCATTTAGCCCAACGGTTGTTGATTCTAAAAAAAAAAAGTAACGCCCATTGTTAGTTGGTCCATTGGTCTCTGGTATTGGACTCGGTAGGGCGGATTACGGTCCGATCCCCCACAATTGCGATGGGTTATAAAAAGGGGTGTGCCACTTTTGTAACCAGAACCCTGTGCTAATGAAAAGGATCATAGTCGCTAACCGGTTTCCTTACTATGAATGTGTACGGATAACGGGCTTAATGTGATTGCGCTAGAATGAAAAGAGGTGAAAAAGAACAAAGAGTGTAGGTCGAGTTATAATGGCATAATTCGAATTGGTTTTGCATAGGAGGGAGTTTTTGTCTGCGAAATGCGGATATGTGTCACTACGGTATCCTTATTATCAATATCTATTACCTATCTATTTAGCACTAGCCTGACAGCTTCGGGAGAGTTTGGTTTGTTGTTTTTTTTCTAGTATGGAATCCTATGTAATGTGAAGATGAAATAAATTTGTAGAGTTTTATTGGTTAGCCACTTTATTTTTTTATTTAATTTTTTATTAAGCTTGCAAATGCAACCAACAACTTTCATTCATCGAATAAGCTTGGACATTGTTATGAAAGAGTGGACAAACCATATATAATAAATAATAGATGTTCCATCCTTAATGAATTTATTCACCGAAAATTGAACTTTTAATTCTAACGGGAAAAAACTACAATAACTAACTAATGAATTCGAACACTCCTCGTGCTAAAAGCCAATGCATATAACTGGTTGTTGGTGTTGTTATTATTACCAACCAATCTTACCAATCTTATTAACTCTGCAAGTCCCTTTCTGGTTCATCTTCATTTCAATGCTTTTGATTTTCACCAATATTTCTCCTTTTATGTGCTGTCTCAAGAATGGGTAGAATGAATAGATGTGAGGGAATTGGATTGGATACAACAATAAGATGTATATATGTCTTAGTTGTTAGATTAAGACACAACAACTTGGCACGCTAAATCTTTGATTCACGGTACATTCGTCTCTCTTTCAGGTCTTGCATCGAAGTTTGTTGCAGGTGGAGTCGTGGAGGTCTTGGTTATGAGGTCGTGAATGAATGAATGTTTTTGTGTGGAATTTTTTCTCAATGTGAGAATTGGTTTGTGATTCAGTGTGAGAGAATGAATACTTGGTGCAATTGGTGTGCCCCTATGTGTAAAATTTTTTAGGTACTTATAGGTAAGAATTAGGTTTTAGAATTGAATCTTATTGCTTTATTTTGGAATGATTTTGTACAGATTGAAATTGATTTCATAGTTTAGGAAAGTTTTGAGGTTGATTTGTATCTTTGAGGACCAGTTTTGGAATGTATCCACTGACTTTTGAATATATTTTCAATCTCATGTAATCTCTAATGAATGAATACTAAAAGATTTGATTTTGTTCAGTTTGATCCTTCTTATTTTTGTATTTTTTTAGTGATTGGATAAATTAGAACAGTTTGACAAAACCATTCCTAAGTTGTATTGATATTTTTTTATTAATTTGAGGTTAAAAATGAGTAAAAGGTAAATAATGCCAAGAAAATAATACATCTCGCAACAGAAAAATGAGTAAAAAGTAAATAATACATGTTTTAATATTAGATACAATGCCAAGAATCACATTAAGAATTGTTGCACAAGTGTAGATTAAACTTTGTTAATTTTCTTCATTATATTACCTCTTTGCCAAACTAGTTACAGCATGAGTAGTAGATAAATCTATGCCTTAGATTAATGTCCTTGTTGTCACTCTTTATCGTAACATTAGCGCAAATTTATCATTGATAATTTACTTTCTCTTCTCTTTTGTATGTTTTCTTTGGAGGAGAAGTGTTAGTTGTGGCAGATCCTTCACTTTCTTGCTTGGTTTTGTTACGCTTTCATGTGATTTCAGCATACATGGCTGCAACAAAAACAGCACAAGCAAAAGTAAGATGAAGAAGCCTTTTCTTCCTGCTGTTCACATTACAGTTGAGGCTGTTAGGTTCCAATCAGCTCATCAGTGTAAAACTAAACAGGATGCTTCTCAAGTCACAAACATGTGCAAGTTAAAGACTGAAGAATCATTTATATTCTTCTTATTAGCACATATCTAATTTTACCGCTTAGAGAAGCAAATTCGTCAACTATCAATATGATCTTACTAGTGGAATGAAACATAGAGTATACCTTTTTTCTGCCGCTTTCGCTTGATTCTTCAAAATCCTGACTTGCTTCCGTTGCAGATTGTTTTGATTTTAACACACTGTTGAGATTCTTTGTCAAATGTTGAATTTCTTTCTTGGAAGCATCACTTGTTACTTATCCTAAAGCATAGCTAAAAAAATGACTATAAATATTGAAAAATGATCAAATTGCTGAATCCTAAAATCATTTAAATACATCACTCATGCAAAATGTTGTGTGTGTCTCATGTATTGTTCCCTCCATTCCTTTTAACTTCAATTATTTGACTAATTAGTTAAGTAGATTAGATCAAGAAACTGAAGTTTCTTCTTATTCACTGATTGATGAGATATTGCAGGCAAGGAAAGCTTTGAGGGCGTTGAAGGGAATAGTGAAGCTTCAAGCTATCATTCGTGGCAGAGCAGTAAGACGACAAGCTATTTGTAGTTGATCTTTAGATCTCACTTCTCATCACAATGAAAGTTTATCAACGACTTTTTACTTACATATCACCACTTGCAAGATTGGTTTTCAATCGAGATTACAGCTGTTTTGCAATCCATGATATTGCGGAGAATTGCAGCTTATGTGGCCTCAATAGAGATCACATTGCGATCACGGAGAGATAAATATATATGTTACTGTATATCAGATGGCATTCATAGAAGATTTAGACTCGTCTTTCAGCTCACATTCATAGAAGATAAATATATATGTTACTGTATCTCAGATGGCATTCATTTCCAAGCTCTCCTGCAATTCCAACATACATGGCTGCAACAAAGTCAACACAAGCAAGAGAAAGGATAGGAGGGAATTAGGACATGAACTACGATTGCTGTTCACCATGCAAGATGATGTTAAGTAACAATCAACAAGGATCTCCTAGGTTAAAGGGTCTCTCAAGGACTTAAAACATCAAGCAAAAAGAATGAAGGATTTCAGCATCGATTTTTCTTTAATTGCTGAACCTTATTTTATTAGACTACCACTTCACTTCCGTAATTTATACACTCGTCAATTGTGGCAAAAACATAAAAGATCCCAGAAAATGGAAATATACTCACATCTTCCACAAGTATTTGGACATCTACATCAAGAATTTGGTGGTCTAGCTTATGCAACCCTACCCGTAGTTCGTCAATGTTAATTAGGACTTTTATAAAAGTTTTTCATTATACTTCTAATTCTATCAGTTTTAAGTCAAATCATTGCGGATTTGTTTGTTTTTACCAAAAGCCAGTACTGGAATGAGCAAAAAGTCAGGTATAATAATCAACAATTATCTCCAACCTTAAATGGTTTCTCGAGGCCTTAAAAAAAATTCAAGCCAATCATGTTCGAAAGAAAAAGTTACATAAAATGCAATGCACTTTAATATTATCTATTGGTTATTGCCATTAGAGAGCAGCTAAGATACAAAGAAGCTACAACAACGTAAGTAACAGTTGGAAAGTACTAACATTAGAAAGCCATTACAATTAGGAGCACGCGTTAACGAGAACCTGCACTCTTAGTAACCTCTCTGTCCAAAGAAAGCCTATGTTATGACATAGAATTTAAATGTAAATAGCACAACCATACATTAACATATTAATCAAAATTTCATTACAATATATGTTGCAATTGAATATTACCAATTCTGGAGACAGCACATAAAAGTAGAAAAGAGATATTGGTGAAAATCAAAAGCAATGAAAATGATGATGAACGAGAAAGGGACTTACAAAGCTTGAATCCGTCGAGAAGGACATCAACAGAAGAAATAACTACAAGACTGGTTCAAACATTGAGAAGAGCCCGTAAATTGAACAGAACTTGTATTGCGATGTAGAACTCATAGACCCTTGGTTTACCGACATACTACATCATAGTAGCATACACATTTTTATTTTGGGCTTCAACTAACATCAAAATGCACCATAGTTATAGATTTCTCCAGTATTCGTAGGATCAACAACCGGACTGCACCACACAATAAAATAAACAAAAAGTAGAACTTTGATTACATGGATTCATCTCTCTCTTTACACTAAGAGAAAGTATATGATATTTATCCCGAAAATAAACCACAACATAATTGTCATCATCAACCAAATAAAAGTTTACATGTTGGAGAGCTCCTTGTGCATGAAGATAACTTCATAAACATTTGGTTCGTTTTAAGGCGGGTACTTTTGACTCTCATAGTCTCTAGTACTTTTGAATGTTGCATAATATAATTTATAAATTGGAACTCACAGTCGTTGATGTTTTCTGTATCTGTGGAACATTGAATGATAAATGTTTTAAGCTGTGAGGAAAGACATTCTGGAGCAATGGTGGGATTGGGTGGAACAACCTTCGAACATTCAGAACAAGTATATGTTGCACATCTACTATTCGTTGATATCAAATTAATGTTAAAATGTTGAAGATTGGGAAAATTTGGGAGTATTTCTTTCAACGACCTGCACTCCCCCTTCAAGAAGCTAAGCCAAAAAGTAAGTTCCATGTGAGTCAAATTGTGAAACATGGGAAGTGGTTTCCAAGTCATCCCCCATATCTGGGTGAATTGCACACAATAAAACGTTAGAATTGTATACTCTATTTGATTTCTTATGAGCATATAGATTACAAAATTAGTTAATTAATATATATACTCAATGCAAATAGTCAATATTCATTACGATAACATTCATACCTGTTCTATTTGCAAAATTCCCGTCTTACAAACCAAAGACATCGGAATATCAGTATTATAACAAACCCTTACTTTGACCAAACTAGGTAAAGCATTCAAGTTTTCCATGGGATCAATTGATTTCTGGAAGGTGTATGATTTTGCATTCAAATCTTCTAGAATAGGGCAGCCATATAGAAACTTTGCAAAATATCTAGGAGATTTGAAATCAACATTATTCAAATGAAGAGTTTTGAGACAAGGAAAATTCACTTGATCAAAATCCCACATTTTTAGGTTCTTCAACCTAAGAACCTGAAGCGTCTTACAACTGAGAATGCAAGGAGGTAATTTGATACAAAGTGATTTACCAGACAAGTCGAAGTTAAGATTCTTGACTCCTTGTTGCACCACAAATTTAAAAATTCTATTCAATTCTCTTTCTTTGAAGCGAGAATAGAAGCATAATTTCAAGGTAAACGATTGGATCCAAGTCTTTTTGTCTCGCAAGGAGAACATGGTTGAATAAACAAACTTTCGAAATGTCTCATAGTCATTGAATTCTTTGTCATCGAAGTTAAGAATAAGGACAGAGAGCCATACCGGTTTCCATCTCTTTGAGAGAATCATTGTGGTTGCAGCGGATTTGGTTGGAAGGAGGAGAGAATGTGGCAGAGAATTGACTCCGACAAGTCGCTAATTCTATCCTCAGTCGAAATTGAACGGCAAGAAGACGTGATCTGTATTTGTGAACAGCCAGAAGACATGATTTGGAATTGTGAATTAGGGTTTTCTGTTGGAATTAGGGTTTGGGCTGCGACTTGTTTCATTAGCTTCGCATTTTCTATAACCGGCATGGTGGTGTCGGAATTGATCGAGAGCGGACGAATTCACTTAGCCACAATAGGATCATTGAATTCTATTATCAAAATATCAGGAGATATGTCTATTTCGGCGATGCCGTCATTAGAATGTGTTCTCATAAAGAAACAAATTACTATAATCTTAAATTTAAAAGTCTAACAAACTACTCCCCGTCAAAAACATAAAAGTGTAACAAACTACTACTATTCTCTCTAATTTAAACTAGTGGGATGCCTGTGTGTTCGCACGGGTATTGGCGTGGTACATACACTTTTGTTTTCAAAATGTAATAAAAATATAAATAAGAAAAACAAAATTATTTTATCAAAGTAGTTTATAAGTTTTAAAATAAAACCAAATTATAATAAGAATGAATAAACAAATTGACAAAATTACTTAACAAATCAAGAAAGTTTATTATTTAAAAAAATATTTATATTTGGAGCATAAATATAGTTTTTCATTTATATAAATATTTGGATCAACCATATTTTCCCATTTGTAAATATTAAACTTATTTTGACATTATTTGTAGAATTACTTATGCAATCATATAATTTTATAAATATCAACTAATAACATAGTAATTGAAAATATTATTTTAATTGTATGAATAAATATTAGTGTCATATTTGGATCAAAAGACAATTTGTTCTCATTTACAAAAAAAAATTAAGATTCACTGATTAATTTAAAAACAAAATTTTTCATTAATAAGATTAAAAATAAAAATAAAATTCGTCATTAATTTAAAAATAAAATTTTTCATTAAAAATAAATTAAGATCAAAATATACTGCTGTTATGCGCATTTCTTTCTAAAATATAATACGAATTTTACAACTATAAAATAACTCGTGGATTTGCACGAATTCTGGTCATATAAATATTATTTTTGTTCTGTCATTATTTTTGTTATTTATAATTATGAATAATTAGAAAATAAATAAAAAATAAATGTCTTAATTAAAAATATTAATATTATAATTTTTGCATAATTAAATTATACAAAAATATAAATTAAATTAATAATTAAATTGACTATTTTTTTATAAACAGTTAAGTTGACTATTTAACATTTTAAATAATCAAGATGATTATTTAAATTGTGTGAAATTATAAATTTATTTATTATTAATGATTTAAGTTTCTTTTAAAAAATAAGACCCATTATAATTAAAAAAAAATCAAGCTAAAAAAGGACAATCACAAGTATTTATAATTTTGATGGAAGAGAAAAATACTAGTTTAAAATAGGTATAGATTTCCCAATAAAGATTTACAATATTCATCTTATGATGTTTGAACTATTCAATGTGATATTTGCACTATTTATTATAACTATAGCAATAATGTCAATAATAATTATAATAATAATGATAAAAGACATGAAATTAAAATAAATAATAAAACATTTTTCTTAAAAAAATATAAACTGGCATCTCATTGTATTCTTCCTCTCTAAACACTTCTTATACATAGATCTACAACCTAAAAAACAAAAACAAAATGACAAAGATGTTAGAAAGATGGGAGAAGACACATATGTATAGATCTACAACCTAAAAAGAACAAACTTTAAACCATTGATGATGAACTTTGAAGAGGAAAAAATTGAATCCGATGCTATTTTAGAATAATAATCGTCGGCCGCCGGGAACCAACACCGAGAAAGAATCCATAACTGAAAGTAGAGGTTTTTAGTATCAAAATGAAGAAAAAAATAAACAAAATGAAGATGAAGAACATAACATATCGTTTGAACATAACTACATGTAAAAACGAAATCCATTAGAGTCGAAATCAGAACAAAAATAAAAAAACAGAATAACAAAACATAGCGAATTTGTGATATGAAAATTAAACAAAGCGAATTTTTGATATCAAATCAAAGAACAACAACCATCAATGGAGAAGCCATAAATATCATAAAGCCTGGACAAAAATTCAAAGACCGCAGATTCATTGTATGTATTATATAAATAGTCATTAATCAAAATAAAATAAACTCGTTATTTTGTCAATAAAAGTATAGTTTAAAAAAAAAGAGGTGAAACACAACCTTACAATAGCGTGTTAAATAAAATTATGAGGCAAATGTCTTTTCGGGTATGTTTGGATTGATGGAATATGATGGAATGGAGCGGAATGGAATGAAATAAGTTTATATTCCATCGTTTGGATTGATTAAAACGGATGGAATTGAGTGGTATTGGATGAAATGCATCTCATTCTATTCCATCACTTTCCACCATTTTTTGTACCCTCCAATTTGGGCGGAATGAAAAAATTACTCTATTCTATCTCGCTCCGTTCTTTTTATTGTATCCAAACATAGCCTTCAAGACTTTTTTGCGGTGAGTTCGAATAATATCAATATTATCAAGTGATTAAATATGTCCTGCTCAGTGTAACATACCATCAAGCAATCAAGGATAATATCACTTCATTTACTAAAGTGGTATGCCAAGGATAATGTAATATGTCGTTATTTGATTATTATAATCATTGTACAAACAACCAACGTGATCTATCAAGCCTTGAGATACATGTTTTTAATCTTTATATCTGCTTTTAGTGAAAACTTCAAAACCAAAGTGATCGGTCCTCTCAGATATCTTAAAGAGAAACAATAAAATGCATCATTGATCTCACTGTATTTTAAGCAGGATGGATCCTTACTTTTTTGAGACCCGAGACTAATTATAACATCATGATATTTTGTATACAATAAAAATATTTTCTTAATAAAATTTTACTAATTTAGTTTTTTTCAATCAACAATATATCTTATACAATTAAATTTTAACTATTTATTGTTATTGTTATATTTTAGTTATTTATTTTATAAATAATTCCCTTGAAAAATTAGTAATATTATAATTATATAATTATTTGTGTACGTAAAGTTACCATAATTTATTGAATTTAATAATTAATGTTAAGTGTCAATATTCTATATTTTTTAAAATATAATGGTGTTTAAAATTGAGTGTTTTAAGAAATGTTATTTTAGTTAAGAATAAATAATAATCTAATGAGGATAAAACATCAATGTCCGAGTGGCAGAATGTTCTCACATTTATATGGAGCAGGGTTTGACTCCTATTTGCATTAATATCTAATTTTTTACTTTTGCTAGTTTTGAAAAAAACTAAAAAGTTATTATACATCATATCGAACTCACAACAATGAGTTAGCAAAATGACGTACCGCCGCTGGGACAATGTTAAAAGACGATTTTCTTATCAAAAAAAAATATATATATATAAAATTGTTTATTCATGTTACCGACAAAAAAAAATGGCCCGAGTCTGGGCATGTGCCCACCCTGGCCAGGCCCAAGAACAGCCACTGGCAACCATAAAACGTACTGAATAATAGAAATAGTATGTATCAGAGTTTATAGAGTTGTAGTCGCATGTTTATAGGCTGATATTCAGAAAGATTTATGTAGTACATAAAGGTAAAGTTTAAATACAAACACGTGCATTTGCGCCGAAATTTATATATATATATATATATATATATATATATATATATATATATATATATATATATATATATATATATATATATATATATATATATATATATATATATATTATAAAAAGCTTTCAAAATTAAGTGAATTTAAATTTGTAATATCCAAGATTATTATATCAAAGATTGAAATATTTAAAATATTATTTTAAATATAATATTTTAAATTAGTTTATTTTAAGGAATATTTATATTTTTATAATAAAAAATATACAACACCATACAAATCATTTTCATCTTTTAAAATTTAGAAAAAACAAATCTTATATAATTATTTAAAAAAAAACTGAAACAAACTAGGGATGATATTAAGTCCTGTGTTCTCATAAAGAAACAAATTACTATAATCTTAAACTTAAAAGTGTAACAAACTACTCCCCGTCAAAAACATAAAAGTGTAACAATCTACTCCTATTCTCTCTAAATTAAATATTACATTCAATAACAAGTTTTTATAAGAAGCATACTAAAAGACTAAATACTAAAGGACTAATTTTTAAAACTAGTGTAGCAAACTATACGTATAACATGGAAAAAAAATTTCAATTACAGTCTTAATTTAAAAATCTTAACAAACTTTTCCTTTAAAAAATATCAGATTTTATCTAACATTCTTCCTATTTAATGTTGAACCACACCTTTATAATTCATTCTCAAGCCTCATTTTCTATAAAAACTACAAGAAAAAGCCATATTTCACCTGGTTAATACTTGTATACAGTAACATGGATACATCCGAAGCAACATTGTCACCAATTTCAAAACCAAAGAAAAACCATGATTACAATAGCATGGGTGAAAATATAAGATACACAAGTAACAACATGATACTCTTAAAAACGGCAATGAAGAACTCAATGAAGAACAAAGGAGGGTTGGAGGCTAAACTTGCAAATAAAATGTTTATAAAGTCCAAACATGTATCGAAAACTCAATGTTATCTTCGTCGTCAAAACTTTCAAACCATGCCGTCTAGATTATCCATCATGTCTACCATAATAGAAGAAGACTCGTCCGTCTCACCAATGTCATCTAAGATACACAAGGATGAAAATATAAGATACACAAATAACGACATTATACTCTTGAATACGGCAATGAAGAATTTTATGGAGAACAGAAAAGTGTTGGAGGCTAAGCTTGCAAATAAGAGGGCTATAGAGTCCAAACGGGTATCGACAACTCAATGCTATCTTCGTCGTCAAAAATTTCAAACTATGCCGTCTAGATTATCCATCACGTCTACCATCCAAGAAGAAGATTCGTCCGTCTCACCAATGCCATTTAAGATACACAAGGGTGAAAATATAAGATTCACAAGTAACGATATTATACTCTTGAATACGGCAATGAAGAATTTAATGAAGAACAAAAGAGTGTTGGAGGCTAAGCTTGTAAATAAGAGGGCTATAGAGTCCAAACGGGTAGCGACAACACAATCTTATATTCGTCGTCAAATCTTTCAAACCAAGCCATCTAGATTATCCATCATGCCAACCATCCAAGAAAAAGACTCATCCGTCTCATCAATGCCATCTAAGATACACAAGAGTGAAAATATAAGATACACAAGTAACGAAATTATACTTTTGAATACGACAATGAAGAATTTAATGAAGAACAAAAGAGTGTTGGAGGCTAAGCTTGCAAATAAGAGGGCTATAGAGTCCAAAAGGGTATCGACAACACAATCTTATATTCGCCGTCAAAACTTTCAAACCAAGACGTCTAGATTATCTATCATGCCAACCATCCAAGAAGAAGAAGATGACTTGCCCATCTCACCATTGTCGTCTAAGCTATGTTAAAGTAGACTTAGGAAAGTTTTGATAATATCGGTCCCGTCCTAACACCCTAAATTCCCTAAGTATGTGTGTCCGATTTGAATAACCATTATGCCGAGACCTCGAGTTCTAAGTTTTGAAGTAGCCTCTTAAGTAGTTTATACTAGCAGTCGGCACCATCTTAAGCACGTCTACGTTTGGAGGCCGATGAATATAAGTGAATGATCCTGAAAAATAACGAATGAATGTTCGATTAAATTGAAAAAAAAAGGGAATACACCTTCTAAGTTAGGTGATCCTCACCCGGTCATTTAGCCCAACGGTTGTTGATTCTAAAAAAAAAAGTAACGCCCATTGTTAGTTGGTCCATTGGTCTCTGGTATTGGACTCGGTAGGGCGGATTACGGTCCGATCCCCCACAATTGCGATGGGTTATAAAAAGGGGTGTGCCACTTTTATAACCAGAACCCTCTGCTAATGAAAAGGATCATAGTCGCTAACCGGTTTCCTTACTATGAATGTGTACGGATAACGGGCTTAATGTGATTGCGATAGAATGAAAAAGAGGTGAAAAATAACAAAGAGTGTAGGTCGAGTTATAATGACATAATTTGGATAGGTTTTGCATAGGAGGGAGTTTTTGTCTGCGAAATGCGGATATGTGTCACTACGGTATCCTTGTTATCAATATCTATTACCTATCTATTTAGCACTAGCCTGACAACTTCGGGAGAGTTTGGTTTGTTGTTTTTTTTTCTAGTATGGAATCCTATGTAATGTGCATAATTAGATGAAATAAATTTGTAGAGTTTTATTGGTTAGCCACTTTATTTTTTTATTTAATTTTTTATTAAGCTTGCAAATGCAACCAACAACTTTCATTCATCGAATAAGCTTGGACATTGTTATGAAAGAGTGGACAAACCATATAATAAAATGTGTTTTTTATAATGAAATTTGAAAAACACACACAAAAAAAAGAAAACATTAGCAGACTTGTGGCCTCGCCCTCATGGTTGAAAAACATGATGACTTTGTGAATCGAAAGTTTCCTTAAATGGACACATCACTAGTTCGCACTCAACAACACAAACAGCATCATTTATCCCTTATCAACTTCATTCTACCAGACAATATGGAAACACAAGCTCAGCAAATTAAAAGATAAAAAAGATGAGATTTTGAAAGCCTTGCCATCTTTAATAAATTTAAAAGAAAATGAAGAGACCTTGAATGCAAATGTCGGACACCATATTAATTGTCCCTCTTTTCTCAAATACATCAACAACATTAACCTTATCTTATCACCAGCAAACTATTATTTTTTGAATAATATATCACAACATGTATAAACAACTTTTTCAATAGATAACATTCACATTTTCTTTTAACGCAGATCTAATTTGTTTATTTAAATAATGTCATACTCCAGTTATTTGTTTTCTGTTAGGATAGTAGGAACATAAATAATGTGATTGCTTTCTAATAAAGAATAAATGATGACTTGATACACTCCAATCCCTTATACACTCCAACATAAAAAAAAAATGATGACTTAATAATTTAGTTAGTTTTGATCAGCTTTATAATTTATAATAAATTATAAATAAACATTTTCATACAAATATTAATTAAGGGATATCTTACCTTAGTATCCATGACAAAAAATATTTAGATACTACTTTTACAAATAATATCAATTCAAATATACTATTTTAATTTAGGTGCCTTTAATTTTCACGTTAAAAGTGATTTGCTTCATCTTTACTGAGGCACTCTAATCTTATTTAGCGTGAGAAATAATGCTAACAATCAAGGTTTTAAAAACAAACGTGGTCGCGTAAAGATTTTCGCGGTTTTTGTCGATATAGTTCGTCTCAACAATAATTGCAATCGTCAATTAACCTCAATTTATTCTTTAATATAAAAACGGTGAATAACGATATCGGTATAAACATCTAGCGATGCCCTTTTGGTTTTGTTCTTACATACGTTTTTTTTAAAATTTTGCTAACACTAATTTTCACGTACGATAATAATTAAGATGGTTAAAGATGCGATAACGGAAAGAATGGAGAGAATTGCTTTTATTCAATATACAAGTCAAGACAATGCCATGCTTGCACTAGACAACTCATGGATCAAAAGGTTGATATTTTTACTTATCAACTTTGATAACTGAATGGCTATCTTAATAATATTTTTACTATTTATTGTCTACAATCACAACAAATTTTCGTTGAAGTCCCACCCCACATTTTTAGTACTTCCTATTCCTAACATTCCCATGTATCTTGCATATAAAAGGCCATATCACTACCCTACTTATTGCCAAAATTTCCTATGATATTTTAAACAAAAGTGGCCCTATTCTTTTCAACAAAAGATGGATTTCAATACAAAGTTAGGATGGGTCTGAGAATTGTATGCACTACAATTCTAAATGGTTTTTTAAATAATTAAAGTGTCAAGGGTAGGGTTCGAACCCAGGACCCTACACTCAACACAAAACACACGCCTTCACCAATTGGACCAGCTGCATTCCTTACAACTTAATGGTTGTTTTCAAAATAAAATTATATAATCATGAAAAAATGGAGAGAGGGAAAGTTAGAGAGAGTGAGCAACGAAGGTTAATCTAACAGTAAGCAATCATCATGGTGTTCAACGGAAACCAACGGGAAGGAGGATGGGAAACTGTCCAGAGGAGAGGGAGAAGAGAAGCAAACAGAGACAAATGGGATATCATGAAGAACTCAAACTCAGGAGAAGGAGGAGAAATAACCTCTTTTTTCTTTACTGATTTTGGCAGCAGATGGAGAGCCAAAGATCTGTTCTATGAGTTCAAGGATTTGGGGATGGTTGACGAGATCGTGATTCCACCTAAAAAGGACTGGAGAGGTGAAAGATATGGCTTCGTGAGATTCTATAACGTGGAGGATGTCAGGATTTTGGAGGTCAAGCTAGATAATCTCTGGTTAGAGGGGAGGAAACTGAAGGCGAATGTCTCAAAAATCAAAAGGAAGGTGAAGCCGGGGTCTTTTCAAGCGGTGGATAGAACCAAGAGAGGAGGCTTGCTGAAGGGAGAGGCGTGTAAACTAACAGATACAGGAGGAACAAGGGTTAGAGGAGATGGGACTTTCAAAACATCGTTTGCTAACATCCTGAAGAAGGGTAAAGGGGAGGAGCTTAGTGGTGACAATAGCAACAAAGAGGTTTTCAATAAAACCTTTTACTTTAAATCAGATGCAGAGGAGATTAAAAGGTTTAGTTCAGCATGGGTGGGTATATCTAAGGAACCTGGAACTGCTTATGGTGTGAGCCAAAGTCTGCTGGAGGAAGGCATTTTCACGGTTGTTGCTTCACCTCTCGGCCCAAATCTGTGTCTGTTGGAGGAAACGAAAGAAGGAGATCTGGAACTGTTACTCAAAGATGCAGGGGACTGGAAAAGCAAATGGTTTAAAGAGGTTAGGAAGTGGAGAAAGACGGATGTGGAATGTTACAGAGCCGTCTGGATCTCTATCTACGGGATTCCTTGTTTCGTGAGGAATACTAGATTTTGTGAGGCTTTGCTTTCGGACATAGGTATTGTCGCCAATCAGAGGGCATTAGAGGGAAGACAACTGAGATTAGATGTCCTGAAGATCATGATTTTCACAGATAAGTTGGGACCTATCAACAGGAAGATTTCGGTGGCGGTGGATGGAGAGTGGTACACGATTCTGGTGAAGGAAGATCCGCCGGTGACGGCAGAAGAGGACGGCGAGACTACCAACGATTCTGTGTTCTCGTCGGAAGAGGGGGATGATGATGTAGACATGGAGGAGTTGATCAGAGCAGGGGAGATGGAGGAGAATAGGGATGTTTGTCAGAAAGGTGGCGTGAATAGAGAGGTGGAGGAAGGGTTTTCAGCTAGATGTGTCAGAACAGCAGGAGTAGAAGATATTGATTCATTAGGTAAAGGACAAGACCTAGGTTGCAAAAGGTGTTATTTTACCCAGGAGAAGAAAGCGCAGAGCTGTACAGATAGCATTTCTAGTGACTTTTCATCTAAGGTGGCTTGTTCTTTAGCAGCGGTCAAGACGGTAGGGTTAAAGGTTGACGGCGAAAAGGGTGTGGGGCAGAGAGAAGAAGATACTGAGGTTAATTCTTTTTTATTACATGTGAATCAAAAAGGTGGGGCCGAAGAAGGGGATTTGGGTGTTGGGCCTCATGAGTTTTCCTTTATGGGCCCATTAGAGAATAAAAGAAAAGTAGATCAGCCCATCACACGTGGTTCGCTCGCGGCAGCTTCAGCATGGGAGAATAAGACAAAAACTAAACTTAAGAAGGGGGGACCCAGTGGGGAGATATTCACTAATACTTCTGTTTCCAATAATATTTACAATCACGTGGAGGATAGCTGCATGGATGACGATAGTTTTGATGCCCAGTGTTATAAGGTGAAAAACTCCAAAAAGGTGAGAAAAAAGATGAGGGATATTATGAATTTAGGAGGAAAGGTGGAAAACTATGTCTATCCAAATGAGGTGTTCTTCCCGACAAATCCACACTTGCTGAAGCGCCAGTCTGAGTTGGTTCTAGGTACATCTAATTTTCACCCTGTTCTGGAAGATATTCAATTATCTAGCGAATCTTTAACACATTCAGATGTGAGGAACTGCAACTTTAGATTGGGTAAAGGAGCTATAGGGATGGCATCTGAAGGTTTGTGGAAGTCTATGAACAAATTAGGAATTACTATAAAACCAAACTCTTTTGATCCTATTTCGAAATTGGATGAGATGGAGAGGAGAGACTTAAAAGAGGATAAGGAGTCAAAGGGGAACAAAATTCAAATTAAATGATCGTTTTTTCTTTGAATATAAGAGGAGGTGGTAAGTTAGTAAAGAGGAAGAGAGTGGGTTTTAACATTCAAAGAGGAGGGGTGGATGTAGCTTTTATCCAAGAAACAAAACTCAGGGGGGTGCAGTTTCAGACTGTTAAAGAGCTTTGGGGAGAGGCTTCGGTGGAGTGGTCTCATTTGGATGCGGAAGGAGCTTCAGGAGGAATTTTAATCATGTGGAGGAAGGACTTCTTTAAGGTTATCTATAGCTTTAGAGGAGAAGGTTTTATAGGTGTGTGTGTGGAGAAGGAGAATAAAAGGCTATACTTTGTAAATATTTATGCTTCTTGTGATCACAAAGCTAGATTGAGATCTTGGAAGAGGTTATTGGATATTAAGAGGAATAGCAGTAACGGTTCTTGGTGTGTTGGAGGTGATTTTAATATGGTTACTTCCATGGACGAAAGGGTTGGAATTTCGAAGAAGAATTATAGGAAGGAGATAGAAGACTTTAAGGAGTTCATAGAAGATATGGATTTGGTGGATCCACCTACGATAGGAGGAAAGTTCACATGGAGCAATAGTGGTGGTAGTGCTATGAGTAGATTGGATAGATTCCTTCTATCGGAGGAATTTATTGAGGATTGGAAAGTAGAAGGTCAAACTATCGGTGAAAGGGATGTGTCGGATCATGCACCTATTTGGATCAAGGATAATAAGAGAAATTGGGGACCTAAACCTTTTAGGTTCAACAATTTATGGTTCGACAATGAGAAGTTTTCTATGTTTGTGGAAGGGGAATGGAAGAAGTTGAAGGTGAAAGGAAGAGGAGATTTTTGTTTGGTTGAAAAATTGAAAATCCTTAAAAGTCACCTTATCAAATGGAATAAGGAGGTTTTTGGTTGGATAGATCTCAACATAGAGGAGGCGGGAAAGGAGATGCATTTTTTAGATAACAAGTTTGCTCATTTTGCAGGTAATGTTCCAGAAGATGTGGTGGTTGATAGAGCTAGAGCGGCGATTGATTTTTGGGAAAATCTTTACAAAAAAGAAGGTTACCTCCGTCAAAAATCAAGGCAACTTTGGTTAACCGAAGGAGATTGTAATTCCCGCTTTTTTCATAATTCTCTCAAAGAAAGAAGAAGGAGAAATTCTTTATGTGCGCTTGAATCTAGAGGAGGGAGATTGGAAGATGTTTCCGTTATCAAAGATTTCATTTTTAATCATTTCAATTCGTTTTTCGAAGACAAAGTGAAGGAGAGACCGGCGATTGATGGTGTTCCCTTGAAGTCGCTTAGTTCTTTGGAGAGTGTAGCTCTTGAAAGACCGTTCACGGAGAAGGAAGTTAAGGAAGCCATTTGGTCGTGTGATGGGAACAAAAGTGTGGGGCCGGATGGTTATTCTTTAGAATTCTTTAAAAGGTTTTGGATGCTCATTCGGATGGATGTGATTCGGCTTTGCAACGATTTTCATGGTAAAGGTACACTTGTGAAATCAATTACTTCCTCTTTTTTAGCTTTGATCCCAAAAAACAACAACCCGCAACATTTAGGTGAATATCGACCCATTTGCTTGGTGGGTAGTATATACAAAATCATTGCTAAAATTTTGGCGGCTAGATTGAAAGAAGTGATTGGCTCTTTGGTATCCAATAATCAAATCGCCTTTGTCCCGGGAAGAAACATGATGGATGGTGTTTTATTGGTGAATGAGTTATTAGATTGGATGAAGAAAAAGAAGAGAAGTAGCATTTTACTCAAGGTGGATTTTGAGAAGGCTTACGACTACGTTTCTTGGAATTACCTCAAAGAGACAATGGTGAGAATGGGGTTTGGAGAGAGGTGGATGAGATGGATGGATGCTTGCATTTTCACGAGTCATATGTCCGTTTTGGTTAACGGGAGTGCAACGAAAGAATTCAAGGTGTCTAAAGGCTTGAGACAAGGAGATCCTCTATCTCCTTTTCTTTTTGTTCTTGCTATGGAAGGATTAACCGCGCTTGTGGGTAAATCTATTGAGGTGGGGGATTTCAAACCTTTTAAGTATGGGGAAGAGGATTTTGTGGATATTTTGCAATTTGCGGATGATACTATAATTCTTGGAGAACCGACCCGTGACAATCTTTGGAGCTTGAAAGTATTGTTGAGAGGTTTTGAGATGGTTTCCGGTTTGAAAATAAATTTTGCAAAAAGTAATATCATTGGTGTTAATGTTGGTGAGTGGTTCTTAAATGCGGCAACGGCGTTTCTTTCTTGTAAAAAAGGCGAATCTCCTTTTAAGTTTTTAGGAATTATGGTGGGGGAGAATCAAAGGAAAAAAAAGGTGTGGGTGGAGGTGATCAAAAAAATAAAGGGGAGGCTTTCCTCTTGGAAAGGAAGGAACATTTCTTTGGGAGGAAGAGTTACTCTTGTAAATGCGGTTTTAAATGCTATACCAACCTTCACGTTATCGTTCTTTAAAGCTCCGGGTAAGGTGATTCAAGAGATAAGAAGGCTTCAAAGTGATTTTTTATGGGGAGGGAGGGAGGATAAAAAGTGTATTCATTGGGTGAAGTGGAAGTATGTGTGTAGTCCGAAGGAGAAGGGCGGGCTTGGTGTGAGAGATGTGGCGGAAGTTAACAAAGCTCTTCTTTTGAAATGGAAGTGGAGAATTTTGAGAGAGGATAATGCTATATGGAGTAGATTCATTTCATTGAGATGTCATTGTCATAAACTCAAGATGCAAGTTCCTAATGGAGACATGAGTAGAAATGACGAGTCAATGTGGTGGAGAGACATTTCTAACAATAACTTGTTAGATGAATTTGTTGATAGCGGTTTTACCGGTTGTCTTTCGTCTTGTTGTAAAAATGGTAAAAATACTCTTTTTTGGCATAGTTTGTGGTTGGGAGATCAATCTCTTCGCGAGCGTTATCCGGATGTGTTTGATTTATCAACCATTAAAAATTGTGCGGTGGCGGATGTGTTGGTTTGGAACAACGGAAAGCATCATTGGGAGTTGGAAGCTTTATTCAATGGTGGGGCTGCCACTGTTTTTTCGCATGGGACAGCAGCTGTTCTGCCGACCGGGGCAGCCATGGTCTTAGCAAATGGGGCTGCCACTTCTACAGTGCTTGCGGCAGCTCGGGGGCTGTCCTCTTGGGCCCGCTTTTGCGACGATTTATACGCATATACACCGGTAGAATTGGAGGAGGATAGCTTCTTGTGGCGTATCAATTCGGATAAGGAGTTTTCGGTAAGAAGTGTTTCTAATATTATTAATGACTCCAAATCTTTTGTGTGGCCCAACCACTTAATCAATTTGTTGAAAGTGATGTGGGAGTTAAAAATTCCTCCTAAAATCAAAGTCTTTACATGGAGATTCTTCATTGGAAAACTTCCTTCCATAGATGAGTTATTGAAAAGAGGAATTTCTAGCATCATTAACAAAGATTGTGCGTTTTGTGGCAACCATCCGGAAGTGATTTTTCATCTCTTTTTTAATTGTCATGTGGTGAAGGAAATTTGGAACCAAATGTATGGTTGGGTGGGTATAAAGGAGGTGGTGAATGGAGGGGAATTTTTGGATTATGGAGTCATACAAGATAAGGTGAAAAATGTTAATCATAGGGTGAAGATAAACATAATATGGATTGCTATCATTTGGTGCATTTGGATTATGCGAAATTCCATTATCTTCAAGGGGGAAGTTTTTTGCTATGATGTGGTGTGTTCCAATATCATCTTCCTTTCATGGAGATGGTTGTCTTTTGGTTATCCTAAGTTTAAAGCCACTTATTATGAATGGTTTAAACTTCCTTTATCTTGTTCAAACGCTATTTAGCGTCTCTTTGTAAGGGTTGCACCCCTAGTGCGAGCTTTATATTGAATTGCTTATTAAAAAAAAAAAACAATTCTAAATGGTTCTAGTGTGAAGAGACTTTACACTTTTAAAAAATTTGGTTCTTCACCTAAGCTAAACCAATCTTACCCAAAAATTGTGGCAACAAAATAATTTTAAGGAAGACATAGTTTGCATGAATAATGGAAGCGTGAAATTGAAAACTTAGGAATGAGATGAACGTGGAAGAAGAAAGAGAGAGAAACACCTTTAATTATATGCTTATGTGTTAAAAGAATTAATTCCAAAATTCTTCCCACCAAATTTTCCGCCAAAATCTTTAATAAATTAATTAACTAAAAATATTAAATTAATAAAAAAAAACTATTCATTTACTCATACTAATTTAAAATCCTAAAAGTTTATTCCACCGAATTTTCCGCCAAAATGTATAATAAATTAATTAACTAGAAATATTAAATTATTAAAAAAACTATTCATTTACTCCCTTCTATTTACCCCATTCACCAATATTTCTATTAATTATTAAATTAATTATTAGTATTTTAAAAAATTAACTTTCACTTGCCAACTAACCATCACTTTACCTTTACAAAAATGGGGGTTAGGGGTCAAAAACTTGTATTTATTTAATTTAGCTCTTCTTACCAAGTGGAGATGGCGGATTATTCAAGGGCACGATTCTTTGTCATTTAAAGTCTTGAATACACGGTATGGAGATGTAGCATCCAAAATGTTCGGGGAGGAGGAGCTTTTAAAGTGACTTTTAAATATTGTTGATCATTATAAGGAGTGAAGCACTACTTCTTAATGCGTTCATATTAATGTTGACTGTCAATTTGAAGGGTTGGGTATATTCTTTGAGCATACCAAGTAAACTTGTTTTATATTTTTTTAGTTTATGCAGTATTATAAGTTATTGACTATGTTGGTGACCATCCACACAAAACTAACTATCCTATTGAGTATAGAACTTAATAGTCAAGAATTGAATAGTCAATGTAATAATATAGGTTAGATAATCATATAGTGCAATATTAAAGAGTAATAACATATTTGTAATGAGTTATATTTTATGGGGATCTCAATATGGAGTCAGTTCATGGGTAGTAAATGTATTTTGACGAGGAATATAAATAAAATGAAAAAATGTTTTAATTGATGTAAATGAACAGAAGACTAAGTGAATAATTCCATTGATAAGTAGTGGTCGGTGGAATAGCAACAAGTATGGGAAGAGTCCATTTAGAGTGTTATATAAGTTATGTGGAGGAAGGTTGAAAGCACTATTTTAAGTACTCATCACTTCTTAGAAGGTCATACAACAGTAGTTAACGTGCGTATCTGTAACAAAATGGAAGGAGAACTTGCTGAACCAATGCAAGAAAAAGGTAAAGATATGATTTGAGTGGTTGTTTTGTTTTACTGTGGAACTGCAACCCTGAATATATCTTTACATGCAGGTGAAGAAAGTCTATTGAAGAAAATGAATGATGGAAAATCGGTGTCATTTGATAATTCAGTGTATGTTTAATATTGGATAATATTGTGTAGATGTTTATATGTTTTGATTTAGAAGGTTTCATTACACATTTGTTAATTATTCATTTTGTGATTTTATATTTTGTTTCAGATGTCATGATATTGATGGTGATAACTCTTATGCAGAGCAGCCAGTGGAGTTCAAATATTGTATCTGGAAGAAAGATGTGATTAATGGAATGAGGGCTCAGTCATGTCTTCTTGTAAGTTAGTTTTGAATTTAGACATATTCTGTTAGGACTCAAAACGCATATAATTAATGTTGTTTTATATTAACATTGCAGGAAATTCATGAGCATGTTGTGAAAACTGGTTGTCTAAATGGTTCAAGGTTTGTAGATTTGGTGGACTAGGAAAGAGAAGTTAGGTATGAGTGTGAAGTGCATCGGGCTGAAAAGGGTAATTCAGTTGAGATGTTTTTAGGGCGTGGTTGGTACAAATTTGCTAAGGACCGATGTCTATCTGATGGAGACTCTCTAGGGTTTAGCATTAAGGATCGTGTTAGCAAAGAAATACTTGTGAAATTTTGGTCTAAGTTTTTTTGTATCCGTTTTTTCTTTTATCTATGTAATATGACTAATTAATATATAATGGTTATTTTAATTTAAATGATTTGGCATAGATACATTGAGCACAGATGATTTCATGACAAAAGGATCATAAGATAATAGTTTAACATGAAGTTAATGTAGTATAAGGTAAAATGTTGGTAGTAATAGGTATATTACCGAGTTTACAGAATTATTGACTTAAATTTGTGAAAATCAAACATTGTTAAAAACCTCTTTGTACACAACGTTTGTAGTTTTCCCCTTGAACTTTCGTTGTTCATCATGTATCAATATTTTGATTCTCTTTTTTATTGTTACTCTTGACAATGCAACATAAATTTGCCCGTGAGGAAATACATCTCTTGGTAAGTATAGACCGACGTTATCCAATGGCAGTCCTTGGGATTTGTTAATCGTCATAGAATAGGAAACCATAATTGGGAATTGACTTCTATTTAGTTTTAATGGCCATGGTGACTATGATGGTGACATGTCCATTTGAGGTATGTAAACTAAATTTCCCAAACCTTAACCTCTAATTATTGAAGCCTCGATTACATGGGTCGTCAGCTTTGTTATGCATAGCCTTGTGTCGTTACACAACCCTTCAGATTGACCTATGTTCCTCATGAGCATTACAGGTGTTCCGACCTTTAGTCTTAAGTGATGGTTAGACAAACCTGATGTACGGAGGGAACTTAAAAATTCTAGTGTGAGGATATCAACTACTGTGGGGTCATGAATTTTAGACTTAAAAATATTTAGCAGTCTTGAATATCTCCTGTATTGTTGATTGAACACAATTAGTAAAAGCATGACATGTATATATATATATATATATATATATATATATATATATATATATATGTTTATGTATATATATATATGTTTATGTATATATATATATATATATATATATATATATATATATATATATATATATATGTTTATGCATGTATGTATATAGATAAGTATATAACGTGTTAGATTATATATTTTCTTAGGATAACCTGACATTAAGTTAAGTATATAGTTGTTGAGCAGATCAACAATTTCCAGTGTAGAAGCCAGAATTGCACAAATTTTAAGGTAATCATTGGATTCAAAATTCTAGATGAAATCAGGGTAGGTGTTATTCATAATAGCCACAATAGGATCATTGAATTCTGTTATCAAAATATCAGGAGGTATGTCTATTTTGGCGATGCCGTCATTAGACATGTGTTCTCATAGAGAAACAAATTACTATAATCTTAAATTTAAAAGTCTAACAAACTACTCCTCGTCAAAAACATAAAAGTGTAACAAACTACTACTATTCTTTCTAATTTAAACTAGTGGGATGCCCATGCGTTCGCACGGGTATTGGCGTGGTACATACACTTTTGTTTTCAAAATGTAATAAAAATATAAATAAGAAAAACAAAATTAATTTATCAAAGTAGTTTAAGTTTTAAAAAAAAAAAAAAAATTATAATAAGAATGAATAAACACATTGACAAAATTACTTAACCAATCAAGAAAGTTTATTATTTAAATAAGTATTTATATTTGGAGCATAAATATAGTTTTTCATTTATATAAATATTTGGATCAACCATATTTTCCCATTTGTAAATATTAAACTTATTCTGACATTATTTGTAAAAATACTCATGCAATCATATAGTTTTATAAATATCAACTAATAACATAGTAATTGAAAATATTATTTTAATTGTATACATAAATATTAGTGTCATATTTGGATCAAAAGACAATTTGTTCTCATTTACAAAAAAAATTAAAATTCACTGATTAATTTAAAAACAAATGTTGTCATTAATAAGATTAAAAATAAAAATAAAATCCGTCATTAATTTAAAAATAAAATTTTTCATTAAAAATAAATTAAGATCAAAATATACTGATGTTATGCGCATTTATTTCTAAAATATATTAAGAATTTTATAACTATAAAATAACTCGTGGAATTGCACGAATTCTGGTCATATAAATATTACTAGTCGTCTACCCGTGCGATACACGGATAAATTATATTGATTTACTATATATAAATAAATATTATAATTTAAATTAAATATTTAAAATATTAAATTTATATAATTTTCTATATTTAATATTTTTGATAATAAAAAATTAGTAACAACTTAATACTTGAAATTTTAATAAAACAACAATGTATAATTTTAACTTAATTAAAAAAATTGAGCAAAAAGTAAAAGAATAAAAATTAATATAATTTACAAAGAGTGTAAAAAATAGCAAAAACATTTTACAAATCATTAAATATTAAAAATTAAGACATATTCAACTTAATATAAAAATAAAATAAATATGGATCCAAATAATGTACAATGTTACATAAAACAGTTATTTTCTTCATATATTGCCTATAATGGTAATTTGAAAATTTCTTTGAAGTACAATGACAAATGAGGTAATAGCTTTATTTGAGGTTTGCTAATAATAATATGCATTTTACATTCTAATTTCTAGAACAATAAAAATTAAAAAATAGTGTCCTACTTAATAACAATTTTTTAGTAGTGGAAGATGGTTTTTAATATGTGTCCTAAAAATCGTTTTTGAATTAGTAGTGGAAATTAATAATTGAGAAATAAATTTTTATTAATAAACAACACATTAGAATACATATATGAAACAAATTAAAATAAAATTGTATACAAAAGAGTAAAAGAAATAAATCACAGAAGATTTATTTTTAGAAAGCAGTAACAACAAAGTCATATTTCATTTTGCAGGTGTGAAATTAGAAACTTACCAATTAATTTCCAACAAATATGAATGTTTGAAAAACTTTCAAATTCAAAGATGTAAGTTCCATGAAACATCACACTAACTCAAAATGTGCAAATAAAATAAATATATTCATATATAAATAGAGAGTGGTGAGTAGTTTAGAGAGAATGGAGAGGTTGTTGGAAGATAAACGTACTACTTAAATTAGAGTTGTGAAGAGCCAATTTCATTTTATTTAGTGAGGGTTTTGTTTTAATTTAATTTAAGTAAAATTGATTTAATGGGGTTGTGAAGACCCACGTTTTTTTTATTTAATGGAGGTTTGTAAAGACCACGTTTTGTTTTGTTTTAATTAGTTATTTAAATTTAATTAACTACTTAAATTAACTTAGTGGGGTGTGGGGAGTTATGCTTTGTTTTATTTTATTTTAACGAAATTGGATTTTAATATCTCAAAATCAAACAAAAGTACAATATAAATATTATAAATATAACTATATCGGTAAAAAAGATTAAAAAAATAAAAATTCTACACCTGACAATATATACTTCAATTCATCTTCTAACATTTCATCTTTTAACATTCATATATCATAAATCAACTTCTTCAATATTATATTTATTTAAAAATATATATTGTGATGTATCAAAGTTTGTACCTACAAAAAACACACAATTAATAATTAAAAAACATTAATACAATTAAGAGTAAAGATAAATACAAAAAAAAAAGAAATACCCAAGACAATTATTTATTTCAATTAATCTTCTAACATTTCTCTTTTAACAAATAGAAATCTAAATTATCTTTCAAATGTTGTAGCTATAAAAAAAAAATGAACCACATCAATACAATAAAAAGAAAGTATTTATATAGCGAAAATGAACATGAAAAGTGACAAACAAATTGAAAAAATAGAAGTATTTATAATTATAGAAGAGGGTTTTGTGAGTTAATGGGTTAGTGCGAATATCAGAAAGGATGATTTCAATTAGTGGGTTTAATTATTTTAATTTTAATTTAATAAAAATGCATTAAATAGTCTCCTATTTAATAGCAATTTAATAGTGGAAGGTGGTTTTCAATACGTGTTCTATACATAAATTGGAGTGGGTTAATACTACTTTACCCCCTGCCATATAAGCGAGATTCGCTTTACCCCCCTCTTAAAAAAAAACTTATTGGACAAACCTTGTAACATAAAGATTCCATTAATATTGACCCTGATCAGTTTTTTTTGGCCAAGATTCTTAGAATCTTGCCTACGTGGCATTTTTGGTAGTGCTGACTGTACAACACATAAGCAATGTGGCACAGTCAGCACTGCCACGTGGAATTTATTTTTTTATTTTTTGAATTTTTTTTTCAAATTAATATATTTTTTTTTAAAAAATTAATTTGTTTTTTTTAAAAAATTAAATTTTTTTTTTAAAAAAAAAATTAATATATATTTTTTAAATTTAATATTTTTTTACGTTTTTAAAAAATATTTGACAGTACCTGCGGATTTACGTACGGATTTAAAATACCTGCGGATTCACCAACGGATTTGACAATTTTTTATAATTCTTTTTCCAATTTTTTATAATTCTTTTTCAATTTTTTTATAATTTATATATAATAAAAACGTAAAAAAAATAATAATTTTTTTTTTAAAAAAAAAATTCAAAAAAATCAACAAAATTAATAAAAAAAATTTAAAAAAATATTAAATTTTTATTAAAAAAAAATTTTCAAAAAAAAAATTAAAAAAAAAAATAAATTCCACGTGGCAGTGCTGACTGTGCCATATAAGCAATGTGTTGTACAGTCGGCACTACCAAAAATGCCACGTAGGCAAGATTCTAAGAATCTTGGCCAAAAAAACTGATCAGGGTCAAATTTGATGGAATCTTTATTTTGCAAGGTTTGTCCATTAAGTTTTTTTTTAGAGGGGGGTAAACCGAATCTCGCTTATATGGCAGGGGGTAAAGTAGTATTAACCCAATTGGAGTTGATAGTCATTATTAATGAATTGAGAAACCGTTTTTTAAACAAATTTTTTATTAATAAAAATTAAAAAATAGTGTCCTACTTAATAACAATTTTTTAGTAGTGGAAGGTGGTGTTTAATATGTGTCATAAAAATTGTTTTTGAATTAGTAGTGGAAATTAATAATTGAGAAATAAATTTTTAATAAATAAGTGAGTTGAGTTTTTTATTAATTTATTATTTATGAATAAGTAATATTTACTTTTTTATTTAATTAATTAATTAATTTAATATTTATTAAAAAATTTGGCGGGAAATTTTGGTGGAAAGAACTTCTAGGATTATAATTTAGTATGATGATTTGTGTTCTGTATTATAATTTATCAAAGTAGTTTATAAGTTTTAAAATAAAAACAAAATTATAATAAGAATGAATAAACACATTGACAAAATTACTTAACCAATCAAGAAAGTTTATTATTTAAAAAAATATTTATATTTGGAGCATAAATATAGTTTTTCATTTATATAAATATTTGGATCAACCATATTTTCCCATTTGTAAATATTAAACTTATTCTGACATTATTTGTAAAAATACTCATGCAATCATATAGTTTTATAAATATCAACTAATAACATAGTAATTGAAAATATTATTTTAATTGTATACATAAATATTAGTGTCATATTTGGATCAAAAGACAAGTTGTTCTCATTTACAAAAAAAAATTAAGATTCACTGATTAATTTAATAACAAATCTTGTCATCAATAAGATTAAAAATAAAAATAAAATCCGTCATTAATTTAAAAATAAATTTTTTCATTAAAAATAAATTAAGATCAAAATATACTGCTGTTATGCGCATTTCTTTCTAAAATATATTAAGAATTTTACAACTATAAAATAACTCGTGGATTTGCATGAATTCTGGTCATATAAATATTATTTGTGTTCTGTCATTATTTTTGTTATTTATAATTAGAAAATAAATAAAAAATAAACCTCTTAATTAAAAATACTAATATTATAAATTTTTGTATAAATAAATTATACAAAAATAAAAAACTATATTTTATATATATATATATATATATATATATATATATATATATATATATATATATATATATATATATATATATATATATATATATATATATATATATATATATATATAGGGATAGGATCAAATGACACCAAGGTGTCAAAGTTCAATTTGACACCAAAATCTCAACCGTTAAAAGAATTGATTAAACGGTGTACTAAATGAAATAAAATAATAATAAAAAAATACATAGCATATTTTTCTCCTAAAAAATAGACTATTTAGTATCACCGTTAGATCAATCCTTTTAACGGTTGAGATTTGGTGTCAAATTAAACTTTGACACCTTGGTGTCATTTGATCCTATCCCATATATATATATATATATATATATATATATATATATATATATATATATATATATATATATATATATATATATATATATATATATAAACTAAATTAATAATTAAATTGACTATTATTTTATAAGTAGTTAAGTTGACTATTTAACATTTTAAATAATCAAGATGATTATTTAATTTGTGTGAAATTATAAATTGATTTATTATTATTGATTTAAGTTTCTTTTAAAAAATAAGACTCATTATAATTAAAAAAAATTCAAGCTAAAAAAGGACAATCACAAGTATTGAGAAAGCTTATGATCGAGTAAGTTGGAACTTCTTGGTTCATGTTATGCAAATAATGGGTTTCGGAAAAAAGTGGATAAAGTGGATGGAGGCTACTATATTTTCTAGTAACATGTTCGTTTTGGTTAATGGTAGCACTACCAACGAATTTAAAGTCGAGAAGGGTCTTCGCCAAGGGGATCCCCTTTCTCCCTTTTTATTCGTTTTGGTGACAGAGGTGTTAACGGCATTAATGAGAAAAGCAATCGCAATAGGAGAATTTCAAGCTTTTAAAATTAATGGGGAAGAGGAAATTAGTATGCTTCAATTTGCGGACGACACAATATTAATAGGAGAGGGTGATTTATCTAATTTGTGGAGCATGAAAGCAATTCTTCGTGGTTTTGAGTTAATGTCGGGGTTGCGGATAAACTTTCGTAAGAGCAAATTGTACGGTATTAATGTGGCTGAGTAGTATCTTGAGGTGGCTTCTACTTTCCTATCTTGTAAGATTGATAAGCTTCGTTTCAATTTTTTTGGGGTGTTGGTTGGTAAGAGTCCGAGGAAGATTTCTATGTGGAGGAATTTAATCTTGATGTTGAGAAAGAGGTTGGCTAAGTGGAAGGGCATTCATTTAAATGTTGCCGGCCGGGTGTGCTTAATTAAATCCGTTTTAAGTTCTATTCCTATTTATACGCTTTCTTTTTACAAGGCACCTTCTTGGGTCCATAAAGAGATTAAGTCTATTCAATGGAACTTTCTTTGGTGCGGTAGTGATCATAAGAAAACTATTAATTGGGTCCGATGGGAAGTTGTGTGCAAATCCCGCGACGAATGAGGATTAGGTGTTAAGAATGTAGAGGTTATGAATTTAGTTTTATTAAGTAAATGGAAATGGAGGATTTTGAAAGAAGAAGAGGTTGTTTGGAGAAGTGTGCTTGAAACAAGATATGGTGATATTAAAAAGAAGGTGTTGATAGGAGATGTTTCGGTGCTTAGTAAAAAAGACTCAATTTGGTGGAGGGATCTTATAATTTCTGACAATTATGAGTTGCTTTTTTATCAAAACTTTTCAGGTGCTCTAATGTGTAATCTTGGAGATGGTAGAGACATACCATTTTGGTATGCTTGCTGGGCGGATCCACAGCCGTTGATGATTCTCTTTCCGGATCTTTTCGCGATAGCAAGAGATGATGCAATTTCTGTGACTGATTCTGGACGGCCAACTGCAACCGGCTGGCAGTGGTGGACGGACTGCTTTCTTTAGCCAACAAACAGCAGCAACGCAATATCCATTTCCTGGCAGCAGCTGGTGGATTTTCTAGATGGTTCGTAACCTGCAGCAAATGTTTCAGATGCTTTCAATTGGAGACCGAATGAGGAGGAAACTTTTACGCTACGATCTTGCTATTCTTGGTTCTTTTAAAAACTGTCTAGCAATGGTATTCAAGATAATATTATCAAAGCTTCTTCATGCATCTGGAATATTTATGCCTCTTTTAAGTTCCTTTTCTTTGGATGGAGGATTATTCACGATAGAATAACAACAAAGGATCATTTGGGCAAGAGGAGTGTTTTAAATTTAAATGATTTAAGATGCGTTTTTTGTTTGACGGAAGACGAAAACTTAAATCATTTATTGGGCAAGTGTCGGGTGCTGAAACGTTTATGGTTAAAGATGTTTGAGTGGATTGGTGTGCTTGGATTTATTACTTTGGAGGAATTCACCAAATTACCGTTTGTAGTTGAGAAGGTGAAGAATATGGTCAATAGAAAGATTTTGGAGGCTATTTGGCTTGCAACGCGTTGGAGTTTATGGACGAGACGTAATGATTTAATCTTTAACAAAGCGAAGTTCAGCTTCATTGAGTGTTGGTCGGATATAGTGGATAGATCTTGGATTTGGCTTTCTTCTAGTCTCAAACTCAAACATAATTGTAATAGTAATTTTCATGTTTGGCACACTTTACCGCTTTCTTGTTTTGAATAACGGGGTTTAGTTGTTGGCTTGTATTCGGGCGGAGCACCCCTTATGCTCCTCATTAATTTCATTGCCTATTAAAAAAAACCAGTATTCATAATTTTGATGCGAGAGAAAAATACTAATTTAAAATAGGTATAGATTTCCCAATAAAGATTTACAATATCCATCTTATGATGTTTGAACTATTCAATGTGATATTTGCACTATTTAATGTCTGAATCAGGTAAATTGATTTTGAAAGGTTTTACTATAACCATAGCAATAATATCAATAATAATTATAATAATGATGATAAAAGACATGAAATTAAAAAAAATAATAAAACATTTTTCTTAAAAAATATAAACTGGCATCTCATTGTATTCTTCCTCTCTAAACACTTCTTATACATAGATCTACATCCTAAAAAAACAAAAACAAAATGACAAAGATGTTAAAAATATGGGAGAATAGACATATGTATAGATCTCTAACCTAAAAAGAACAAACTTTAAACCGTTGATTGATGAAATTTCAAGAGGAAAAAATTGAATCCGATACTATTTCAGAATAATAATCGTCGGCCGCCGGAAACCAACACTGAGGAAGAATCAATAACTGAAAGTAGAGATTTTTAGTATCAAAATGAAGAAAAAAAGTAAACAAAATGAAGATAAAAAACATAACATATCGTTTGAACATAACTAAATGTCAAAACGAAATCCATTAGAGTCGAAATCAGAACAAAAATAAAAAACAGAATAACAAAACCTAGCGAATTTGTGATATGAAAATCAAACAAAGCGAATTTGTGATATGAAATCAAAGAACAACAACCATAAATGGCGAAGCCCTAAAAATCATAAAGCCTGGGCAAAAATTTAAAGACCGCGGATTCATTGTATGCAATATATAAATAGTCATTAATCAAAATAAAATAAACTCGTTATTTTGTCAATAAAAGTATAGTTTAAAACAAAAGAGATGAAACATAACCTTACAATAGCGTGTTAAATAAAATTACGAGGCAAATGTCTTTTCGGGTATGTTTGGATTGATGGAATATGATGGATGGAGCGGAATGGAATGAAATAAGTTTATATTCCATCGTTTGGATTCATTAAAACGGATGGAATTGAGTGGTATTGGATGGAATGCATTTCATTCCATTCCATCACTTTCCACCATTTTTTGTACCCTCCGATTTGGGCGGAATGAAACAATTACTCTATTCTATCGTGAAGTTCCCAAACAATGGAAAGACGTATTTATTCTATTCCGCCCTGTTCCGCTCCATTATATCCCGCTCAGTTTCATTCTGCTCCGTTCTTTTTATTGTATCCAAACATAGCCTTTGAGACTTTTTTGCGGTGAATGTTCGAATAATATTAATATTATCAAGTGATTAAATATGTCCCGCTCAGTGTAATGCCAAGGATAATGTAACATGTCGTTATTTGATTATTATAATCATTGTACAAACTACCAACGTGATCTATCAAGCCTTAAGATACATGTTTTTAATCTTTATATCCGCTTTTAGTTAAAACTTCAAAACCAAAGTGATCGGTCCTCTCAGATATCTTAAAGAGAAACAATAAATTTCATCATTGATCTCACTGTATTTTAAGCAGGATGGATCCTTACTTTTTTGAGACCCGAGACTAATTGTAACATCCTGATATTTTGTATACAATAAAAATATTCTCTTAATAACATTTTACTGATTTATTTATTTAATCAACAATATATCTTATAAATATATCTTATAGATATAATTAAATTTTAACTGTTTATTGTTATTGTTATATTTTAGTTATTTATTTTATATATAATTCCCTCGAAAAATTAGTAATATTATAATTATTTAATTATATGTGTTCGTAAAGTAACCATAATTTATTAAATTTAATAATTAATGTTAAGTGTCAATATTCTATATTTTTTAAAATATAATGGTGTTTAAAATTGAGTGTTTTTAAGAAATGTTATTTTAATTAAGAAGAAGTTGATGTCATAGACGAGGAAGAAGAAGATCTGGAAACTGAATTTGACGACATGGTCAACGAGGATTCCGACGACGAGCAACAAACTTTGGTGCCTCCAGCTCACGTGTACGCACCTCCAACACATATGAGTAACTTGAACCTAGAAGGCGAAGAACCATCATCCGACATCTTCTTCACACCGTACATCCAAACTGACGATGAATTAAAGGAAGGAGACAAGTTTCCCTCTAAGGAGGCTTGTCTTAGAACAATAAAAAATGGCACATGGCGCACAACGTTGATTTTGAAGTAGATCGTTCTAACCTGGAACGGTATGTAATCAGTTGTAAGAATCCAGAGTGTGGCTTCAGACTGTTGGCTTCTTATAGGAAGAGAAGTAATGCATGGAAAATAGGATCGATTACGCAGCAACACACGTGTGTCAACCCTAACACTTCCCAGGATCATACGAAACTCAGTTCCGATCTCATCTGTCAGGAGATCTTGCCTCTAATAAGTTCTGATCCGTCTCTGAAGGTCAAAAATATTATCTCACATATCGTTACAACCTTCAACTACACTCCATCTTACAGAAAAGCGTGGGCTGCATAAACAAAGGCAATTGAGACAGTCTACGGCAACTGGGAGGAGTCATACAAAATTCTTCCCCGATACCTCAATGCGCTACACAGTTACGCACCTAGCACTGTTACTATTCTTGAGACACTGCCCGCGCATGCCCCGGATGGAAACCCTGTCCAAGGAAATGGAATATTCCATCGGCTTTTTTGGGCGTTCAAACCTTGCGTACGGGGATTTGCACATTGTAAACCCATACTTCAAATTGATGGAACATGGTTATACGGCAAATACAAAGGAACCATGCTCATGGCGGTTGCACAAGACGGGAACAGCAACATATTTCCAGTGGCGTTTGTAATCGTCGAAGGTGAAACTGCGGCGGGTTGGAGTTTCTTTCTAAGGAACCTCCGAGAACATGTTGCTCCTCAGCCTGACATATGTTTAATCTCTGATAGGCACGCTTCCATAGAGAGTGCTTATAATAATCCAGCAAACGGATGGCATGACCCCCCTTCAAAACACGTCTATTTTATTCGCCACATCGCCCAGAACTTCATGCGGGAGATCAAGGACATACATCTAAGAAAGGCCTTGGTCAATGCTGGTTATGCATTGACCCAACCCACATTTCAGCATTATCGGAGTGAGATTGTAATGACAAATCCAGAGGCAGGTAGTTGGATAGATAACCTTTCTAGGGAGAAATGGACAAGGGCATACGACAAGGGCGTGCGATGGGGCCATATGACGACAAATCTCGTGGAATCCATGAATGGCGTTTTCAAAGGCATTCGTAACCTTCCAATCACAGCACTAGTGGAGGCTACATACTTTAGGATGGCTGCACTCTTCTCAACGAGAGGGCGGAAATGGGGTGATGTTAGGCAATCTGGTCAACTATTAAGTGATAGTTGCATGAAATTTATGCAACAGCAATCGGCAAAAGCGAACACTCATCAAGTAACTTCTTTCGACCGTTTCAATCGCACGTTCAGTGTGCGGGAGACAATTGACCACGATGAGGGATTGCCAAGACAACAATATAGGGTTCTTCTGGACGAAGATTGGTGCGACTGTGGAAGGTTTCAAGCTTTTCGTATGCCTTGCTCGCACGTCATAGCTGCATGTGCGTATGCGCACCGCGACGCTAAATCACTACTGTCTCCGATTTACAAGACTCAGACATTGCTCAGAGTTTACAGTGTTGCGTTCCCTGTGGTGGCCAAGGAGGATTACTGGCCTGAGTCTGATGGAGAGGTAGTTTGGCACAACGACGCAATGCGGCGAAAGAAAAAAGGGTGTCCCAATAGTACACGGATTAGAACCGAAATGGACGTCCACGACAAAATGGAACGAAAATGCAGCATTTGTTGTCAGGTGGGGCACAATAGAAAAAGATGCCCTAATCGTGGCGCAACCTCGTCGCAAGTTTAATATAATCTGTATTTTTTTTCGATAATGTATCAGTTTCCCTTACCAACTCTTGTAACCGTTCATCGGTCTCTCATCAATAAATTGTGCTTTTGTGAAAATCCGATATCTATAACGCAAACGTTATTTAAGGTTAGTGATAATTTTACGAACTCGATTCTAAGACGTTTTTACGAAAATAAAAGACCGGAATAAAAAACGGTGCGCAGAAATACACGAAACGGGATAATTTTGAAAAAAAAATGGCCCACACATAGGAGCCAATTGGTTTGGCGCCTATGTGGTAATGCATGGCCATATGCGCCATTTCAAATGGCTTACACATCTTTGCCCTAATTTTTGGTCTTTTGTGCCAAATAGTTTGGCTTGTGTGACATGCATGCGCCATTTCATTTGGCGCATTCTCTTCCAGTATGTCCCAAACCTAGACAGTTTGGTAAATACCCCGAAAAGTTAGTTTTTTTTGTAAATTTTTTATTAAACCTAGTTTTTTAAATTTTTTTTTCACAAAACTATTCCTAAGTTGTATTGATATTTTTTTTTTTATCATTTTGTGGTTAAAAATGAGTAAAAAGTAAAAAATAATAATTTGAAAAAATGTCTATTTAAAGAAAAATACTCCAAAATGTCAACATTTGACTTTTTTTTAAAATGACAAATAAATAAAAAAAGGGTTAATAGTCATTTGCCCCCCTGCAATAGTAGCGATATTCGGTTTACCCCCCTTTTAAAAAAAAAATTTGTTTTACCCCCCTGTAATATTTGGGTACCCCCCTAAACGAGTAAAAACCAGGGAGTAAAATCAAAAAAAAAAAAATTTACAGGGGGGTAATTTTCCCTCTTAGGGGGCAAAAGACTTACAATTTTAATATTATAGGAGGCCAGGACAAATTTTTTTTTTAAAAGGGGGGTAAACCGAATATCGCTACTATTGCAGGGGGGCAAATGACTATTAACCCATAAAAAAATTCAATGGTGTTCGAACTTCTAACCTTGCACCCGATGTTCCTCCACAACTATCAACTGAACTACCTTATTCATATACATTTTTTTTCTTTAAAATGCTCCTTAAAATAAAGATAGTAAAAAATACGCAGGCAAAATTTAGATTACGACACACATCAGCGCCAAGAGACACCATGTAGTAACTATACTTGAATTTGACTAACAGATTTAATAGAAAGGACAAACATACAATGTTTGAAAAATTAAGGAATTAAATTGGTGTTTTTAAAAATTAACGGATCAAAATGGATCCAGATAAAGGAGAAAAATGATATTTAGGTACTTATTTTCTAGTGAAAAGACCAAGAAAATTAGAGCTCTATAATACTATATTCTATCAAATACTAGCCATTTGAAAATATTGCCATTTTCTGTGATATGTGATTGGCAACACAAGAAAATAATACATCTCGCAACAGAAAAATAGTAATACATGTTTTGATATTAGACACAATGCCAAGAATGCCAAGAATGTTGTCATGTAAAGTCCAAGAGTCACATTAAGAATTGTTGCACAAGTGTAGATTAAACTTTGTTAATTTTCTTCATTAAACCTCTTTGCCAAACTAGTTACAGCATGAGTAGTAGATAAATCTATGCCTTAGATTAATGTCCTTGTTGAATCGTTGACGCCCCTTTTTGTCACTCTTTATCGTAACATTAGCGCAAATTTATCATTGATAATTTACTTTCTCTTCTCTTTGTATGTTTTCTTTGGAGGAGAAGTGTTAGTTGTGGCAGATCCTTCACTTTCTTGCTTGGTTTTCTTATGCTTTCATGCGATTCCAACATACATGGCTGCAAAAAAGTAAGATCAATAAGCCTTTTCTTCCTGCTGTTCACGTTGCAGTTGAGGTTGTTAGGTTCCAATCAGCTCATCAGTGAATAACTAAGCATGATGCTTCTCAAGCCACAAACATGTGCAAGTTATGGTAAACACTATAACACACTTGTGGCCTCACCCTCGTGTACCCATAGCAGAGGTTCTGTCCTCATTTGACTTGTCTTGCTAGCAAATGAGTGATTATATTGATTTCTCTCCTAGGAAACCAAATAGACACATTTAGTTTACTTAATTTTTTCCTGCAACTAGAGGTAATGACACCATACTCAAGATTATAGATAAGAAATTATACCTTTTTTGGTTGGTAGCAAGGTTACTACTATCTATTCGAAAAGCTTGTTCTGAAGTTATTTCACAATATCAGTTGCTTGAAGAATCACATGCATATTATGCAAATACCTCGGTATAATGATAAGATTTTCCCCAGCTTTCTGCAAAAAAGTGAGCCTGAAAGAGTATTGTTGTTTTGAATGTATAGATGTTGCTTTCAGTTATAGATATCAATAATAGATGTTCCATTCATAATGAAGTTATTCACCGAAAATTGAACGACTTTGTAGCAGTTGAAGCGTTAACCTTTAATTCTAACGGAAAAAAACTACATTAAGTAACAAATGAATTTTGAACACTCCTCGTGCTAAAAGCCAATGCATACAAGTGATTCAAGAGTTCAGTAATCAAATGCTGACATATAGAACCGATGATATGCAGATTTCAAGTTTGCATTCAACAACACAGAGCCGTCCACACCTATAACAGAGTGATCCATACAACACACAAAATCATCCAAGCTTAACCTAAAATTCACAAACAGCATCTTTTATCCCTTATCAATTTCATTCTACCAGACAATTGATTAGTCATTAACTATCCCTACCCTCCCTCCTCATCAAATTATTCTGACTTGCCCCAACCCAAGACTCAAAATTGAGTAAGTAACATTCATCTGACAAAAAAAACTTGAAAAACTTTACAAACCACCAATTTCAAAAACATATCAATTTTTGTAATCTGACAAATTATGTTATACTTCATCTTACCTAAACACCAAGAAACAGTTCATGGCTTACCTTAAAAATAAAATTTAATTGGTACATTAAATATTCATACACCAAAACACACCTCTAACCCAAGCAAAAAATCTAACATTTCAAATTTCTAGCAATCAACTAACAATCAAAATGCACCATAGTTATAGATTTCTCCAGTATTCGTAGGATCAACAACCGTACTACACCAAACAATAAAATAAACAAAAGGTAGAACTTTGATTACATGGATTCATCTCTCTCTTTACACTAAGAGAAAGTATATAATATTACTCCCGAAAATTTCTTTCATGAAAAACCACTACTCATTCTTCCAAAAGAAAACCACGACATAATTATCATCATCAACCAAATAAAAGTTTACATGTTGGAGATCTCCTTGTGCATGAAGATAACTTCATAAACATTTGGTTTGTTTTAAGGCGGGTACTTTTGACTCTCACAGTCTCTAGTACTTTTGAATGTTGCATAATATATTTTACAAATTGGAACTCACAATTGTTGATGTTTTTTGTGTCTGTGGAACATTTAATGCTAAGTGTTTTTAGCTGTGAGGAGAGACATTCTGGAGCAACGGTGAGATTGGGTGGAACAACCTTCGAACATTCAGAACAAATATATGTTGCACCCCTTATATTCATAAAATTTAACTTAATGTTAAAATGTTGAAGATTGGGAAAATGTGGGAGTATTTCTATCAACGACCTGCACTCCCTCTTTAGTAAGCTAATCAAAAAAGTAAGTTCCATGTGAGTCAAATTGTGAAACATGGGAAGTGGTTTCCAAGTCATGCCCCATATCTGCGTGAGTTGCACACAATCGAACGTTAGAAATGTATACTCTATTTGATAGATTATGAGCATATAGATTAAACAATTAATTAATTAATGTATATTCAATGCAAATAGTGAATATTCAGTAGGATAACATTCATACCTGTTCTATATGCAAAATTCTCGTCTTACAAACCAAAGACATCGGAATATCCGTATTATAACAAATCTTTACTTTGACCAAATTAGGTAAAGCGTTCAAGTTTTCCATGGGATCGATTGATTTCTGGAAGGTACGTGATTTTGCATTCAAATCTTCTAAAATAGGGCAGCCATATAGAAACTTTGCAAAATATTTAGGAGATGTCAAATCAACGTTATTCAAATGAAGAGTTTTGAGACAAGGAAAATTCACTTGGTCAAAATCCCACAATTTTACGTTTTCCAATCTAAGAACCTGAAGTGTCTTACAACTGAGAATGCAAGGAGGTAATTTGATACAACGCGGTTTACCAGACAAGTCGAAGTTAAGATTCTTGACTCCTCGTTGCACCACAAATTTAAAAATTCTATTCAATTCTCTTGGTTTGAAGAGAGAATAGAAGCATAATTTCAAGGTAAACGATTGGATCGAAGTCTTTTTGTCTCGCAAAGAGAACATGGTTGAATAAACAAACTTGTGAAATGTCTCAAAGTCATTGAATTCTTTGTCATCGAAGTTAAGAATAACGACAGAGAGCCATACCGGTTTCCATCTCTTTGAGAGAATCATTGTGGTTGCAGCGGCTTTGGTTGGAAGGAAGGAGAGAATGTGGCAGAGAATTGACTCCGGCAAGTCGCTAATTCTATCCACAGTAGGAATTGAACGGCCAGAAGACATGATCTGTAATTGTGAATGTTGCAAGCAAAGAAGGGGAGAGGATTATCAGCATATCTGCAACAATATATAGGGTTTTCTGTTGGAATTAGGGTTTGGGCTACGACTTGTTTCATTAGCTTCACTTTTTCTACAACCGGAAGATTTAAAACACCCCTCTTATTAAGTTAAAAATTTGATATGAGAGCTAATAAAAGCAATAAGCTAAAGGGTTTTAATAAAAAACCGGAAAATAAAAAATATTATCCAGCTTTTTCGGTAGGTTTTCCGCCTTTTCCATTTTGGTGTCCACTCAAATTTCACTATTCACTTATTTACTTTTATTTTGAAAGAATGTGACATCTATTATGTTCCTCCTCAGATTTCAACTTGTCACAGGGATTTAAACAATCTTAATTGTCAAAATATTTTGATTTATATATCACATTCATTTGTTTTGTTTGACTGACAATAACAAGTTTACTCCTACAAAATTTAATAAATTATTTTTATAAGCGATTTGTTAATAAAAGAAGAACCATATAAATTAATATAATGAATAAAAAAATTTAAAGGGAACAAATATGAAAAATATTTATTTTAAAATGGAAGAAATTTATATCATTAAAACTTTATTAATGTTATTAATATTATAGCAATTTAAAAAAAATAATAAATGTAAATTACCATATTTATGAATAATTCACTTACTTTTCAATGCAAATTCAAATAATTAATAATATAATAAAGGTCAAATTATCATTTAATAAATGCAAATTTTCAATGTAGTTTTTTAAGTTTCAATTTCAATTTTTAATAGTTTAGATCTTAAATCCAATTAAATTATAAAACCTATAATAAAAGTTAAAATATCATTTAATAATGTAATTACAATTTATTACTTATTTATTTTAATACTATAATAAAGGTTAAAATATTATTTTTAATACTACAAATTAATTTTGTTTTAATCATTTATACAAATTTAAAATTAGAGATTCTTTTTTCGAAATGAAAGATATTTTTTTAATGTTTTAGATTTTTATGAGAAAATTAATAAGAATATGAAACACGTTTAAATTAAAAACATTAACATCTATTTTAAAAAATTTGGCCTCAATTAATGAATCAATTTATAAAAATATAGTTGGTTCCCACATTAAAATATTTAATTATAAAATTTAACATTTTTTAATCTTCTAAGTTATAAAAATACTAAAACAAAATAAAAAATTTAAACTAAATTTTTTATAATTTAGAAGTTAAAAAATTATTTTAACATAAATTAAAAGTAAGTGTTACTTTATTTTTTAATGTATATTGTTGATATAATTTTTTTAAAACGACATTCTTTTTAAATACGGGAAAAGATATATTTTGGATATTAAAATTTTTATAAACGAAAAATATATATTTTTGATGCAAATATTTTTATAAAGGGAAAAAATTATTGTTGATACATATATTTTTAAATTAATGATTAGTTTACAAATATTTTCAAATAAGTAACAAATATTTTATAAATTTGAATAAGTTACAAATATTTTATATTTTATAAACAGAGAAAAGTTTACTGTTAACTTATTTTATAAACGAAAATAAATTACAAATATTTTATAAAAGGGAAAATACTATTGTTGATACACTTATATTAATAAAAGGAAATAAGCTACAAATATTTCAATAAATTAGAAAAAAAATATTATTGATACAATTATATTTATAAGCTGGCATAAGTTGTAAGTATTTTTATAACCGGAAAAAAAGCTATTGTTGATACAATTGATTTTATAAAAGAGAATAAATTACAAATATTTTTATAAACGGAAAAAAGTAAAAGTCTAATGTTGATAGAGTTGATTTTATAAACCGGAATAAATTACAAATATTTGTATAAATGAGAATAAACTATTGATACAATTGATTTAATAAACGGAAATAAGTTACATATATTTTTATAAACGAAAATAAGTCTATTGTTGATACAAATATTTTTACAAACGGGAATAAGCTACAAATATTTTTATAAACAAAAAACTTTATTGTTGATACAATTTTTTTTATAAACGAAAAAAGTCTATGGTTGATACAATTATTTTTATAAACGAAAATAAATTGCAAATAACTTTATAAACGGAAAAATTCTACTATTAATACAATTATATTTATAAACGTGAATAAGTTAAAAATATTTTTATAAATGCGAAAAAGTGTATTCGTGATAGAATTATTTTTATAAACGGAAACAAGTTACAAATATTTTAATAAACAAAGAAAGTCTACTAATTATTTTTATAAAATTATTTTACCCAGTGTTGGATCAAATAAGTGTTTTTATAAACGGCTTCTAAGTATTTTTATATTGGATCAAATAAGTATACTGTTGTTATATTACTTTAATCAATGCATAAAGGTTGCTACATATTATTTGTTTATATTTGTGATTATGTGAATGTTTATGATCCATAAAACAAATTTAAAAACTGACAAATGACATATTGCGACGTGTAATTATTATTTTAGTTAAAGAGCTAAAAATTTGGATGTATTATTAGCTCTTACATTGTTAACTATTATTTAACATACTACATGTTTAATTTTTATTCCGATAGTCATCTAGTTAATATGTGTATTATTTAAATATATACGGAATAACTTTATAAGATAGATTTTATCCATGTAATATTAAACTCAAACGGCCCCGTGCGATAGCACGGATATCCCGCTAGTTCTCTTAATTGTTATATAGCAATCAGAGTTTGATAGAAATGTGTGATATTTACTCCTAGAGCTTTACACTTAGACATATAGATGACAGACATTATTCTAATTTCAATACCAAATTTTGGTGAGAACTCGAATTTTGGTGAGAACTCGGACAGACATTACTCCCAACGCGGAACCCATCCACGAAAGTGACGACGCGCCGCCTTGATCCACCCTCCTTCTCTCTGAACCCCAGCCACACCTTCCATAAAAGACCCACGAAAGCAGAAAAAACGAAAAGCCGGTGAAGCCGGAACTGATGGCTACAAGAAAAAACTGAAGACGGTGAACGAGAAAACAAAACCCCAACAGTCCCAAAAGACCTAGATTGATATCGATCTTAGATTAATAGGTTTGTTTACCTTTTAATTAAATTTTTTACTTAATTTTTAAAACAATTTTTTATAAAACCAAATTTTACTTAAAAAATATTACATATATTTACAAATAAATATATAAAATAAACCATAAAGAATTGAAATTACTAGAATTAACTAAAAAAGAGGGAATTTTGGAGGAGGGACAGGCGTTGGCGGACCTAAAACCCCAACTCAACCCACTACTTTTATGCGGGTGCACGGGCCGGCTCGGCGGTCCACGACCCGTTTTGCCACCCCTAGTTGGGACCCAAAGCCAATTGTACAACAGAAGTTCGAGAATATTGCAAAGCATCGTAATTTTTCTGTCGAAATGTGTTTTGGGGCAGGGTCTAACAAGATTCAAATTCACTTTCATAAACACAAGTATGCAGAATCGAGCCAAAGTTTGTTCATCACCATCCTAAACCTTCGTCATCTTCAAATTCACTTTCAGCACCACACCGACGTGTTCACTAAACTGTAGCAGATCACGTTAATGGCAACAACCACTACGAACGGACGATTCAACAACTTATCATCAACGGACACAACTTCAACGACAACAACTGAAACAACTCATAGCATCAATCTCCTTCAACAAAGTGCAGAACCGTACACGCATCAGATCAGATCACACCCATCACTGATTGAATCGCAAAAGAAGGAAGTGAGCAACAAAGAATGAGATCCGAGTCAAGCTTTCTCCGCGTCGGTGATTTCCCTTCGGATCGGTAACTTCTTATGCTCTTCCCTACTTTTGTCAAATCTATTTCGTCGTTGTGATTTTGCTATAGGCGGTCTATTACTATGGTTTCAGCTTTTAATCTTTGTAATTGTTGCATTTGATTGTTTATCCTGAGAGACATAATGAGGATTGAAACGCAAAGGCAGAGTAGTAGATCGAGAGAGAAAGAGTGAGAATGGTGAGGTGAGTTTTGTTTAGTTCATGTTGATAGAATTTTTTAACAGAGTTTTATGAGAGAAAGAAACAGAGAGGGTGGAGAATAGGGAGCGGAGGGATGGCAATGGGAAGGGTACCATAGTACCCGTCCTCATACCCGCAGTTTAAAAAAAATCCCCGTACCCGAGCCCAAACCCGCGTGGATATCAATGTTCATACCCGTACCTGTACCCTGTGGGTACCTCAATGTCCATACTCGTACCCGTTTACCCGCATTTATAGTAAAAGTAAATCATTTAATTACAAAATATCATATAATTTAAATCTTTTTAACAATATTAAAAAAATTATGCATGTTACTGTTGAGTTAAGAAACAAATAAACACTTTTATTAAAACTTGTAATGATTTAATAGTGATATTTTTTTAAAAAAATTTAGAAACATGCATTTTTTATATAATAATATAAATGATATTATAAAGTAATAAAAAGTTAAGGGAGAATGACTGGGAGAGGGAAAAGGGGTCGGGGGAGACCCCCACGAATTTTGGGGCCTCCGACGCCGCCGCCACCGCCGGAGCAACCGCTCATTGATCCACCATCGACACCACCACCTGAGACTATTGTCACCTCACCAGCTCGCACTGAAGATCCTCAGAACATCATTGAAGCAGAGAAGAAGAATACTGAACCAAATGTAGCGAAGAAGGCAAACCCTAATTCATCGCATGAAGAACCAAGAAAGCTCTGGGTTGATGTTATCAGCAACAATCGCAAGCCTGCTTATGGTATGAATCTTGAATTTGTAGCCCCATCTGTGATTAATGGTGAAATTATTGTTGAAATTGAACAATCAGATATTGAGTCAGAGGTTCTATATTGGGATTCTGCATTGATTATGTATGTGTTAGGTGGCGAATTGAGTATGAATATGGTGAAACAGTTCATGATTCGCCAATGGAACACAGTGCAACTTCCAGACCTGCTTTATCATGACGACGGTTACTTCATTATGCGTTTCAAATCGATGAAGGAGAAGGAGGAAATCCTTATGAACGGGCCTTATACCATCAGAAATATGCCTATGTTGCTACGAGATTGGAAACCAGACTTCTGTATGAAGAAAGATATGCTGCACACAATACCTATTTGGGTGAAGCTACCACAATTGCCTCTGGAGATGTGGGGAGCTAAAAGTTTGAACAAGATTGGCAGTGCTATTGGATCACCAGTGGTAACCGATGAATGCACTGCTCAGAAACTACGGGCATCCTATGCTAGAATTCTTGTGGAAATAGATGCTACACAACAAATGCCAAAAGAGATCACTATACAAAACCATGAGGGGAAGAAGGTTAAGCAGGCCATTGAATATGAGTGGTTACCAAAGTTTTGTGGGAGATGTCAAAAGTTTGGGCATAACTGTGCCACGGCTCGTACCACACTCCAATGGAAGCCAAAACCTCAACTAGCTACTGAGAAGATACCAAAGGACAAGGCAGCTGAAAATCCTATCTCTAATCTGGATGGAGGTAAGTCAACTGTTGAACTTAGCCCTAAGCATGTTATAGAAAATAAGGATGATACACCTAAGGAAGTGATTGAAGAGAATACTGAACAAGAGTCCTGGCTTTCCCCTAAAATAGGAAGCAAGGGATATGGAAATGGCAGAAATAAAGGAAAGAACCCTGGTTTTGTTGAATGTAGCAATGGTTTTCATGCTCTAGGGGACTGGATTGATCCCATAGGGCTTGAAGAACTAGAACCATGCTAGTTTCTTGGAATGTGAGGGGGCTAAATAAGGCTGGTAAATTGAGAGAGATCAGCTCCCATCTCTCTAACCTACAGCCTGATATTTGTATTCTCTTGGAAACTAGGGTCAAGAAGGAAAAGGCAGCTACTGTGAGGAAGAAGCTTAAAATCCATAGTGAGTATGTTGATAACTATACCTATCATGGTAATGGTAGGATTTGGTTGAGCTGGAACCCCCAGCATATCAACATCAAGATATTATCATGTACTGAACAGATGATCCACTGTAAGGTACTTGATCCCATGGGAAATCTCAAATTCCAACTGACTGCAATTTATGCTTTTAATACACTGGCTCAGAGAAGGAGACTTTGGGAGGATATATGTAAATTGCCCAGGATAGACCATGAACCATGGTGCCTTGTTGGTGATTACCATAATGTGCTTAGGAGCAAGGACAGGATAGGTGGTACTCTTGTTTCTGAAAGAGAGTTTATTGACTTGCAAGCCATGATGGATAAGTGCAGCCTTACTGAAATGGAGGGCCAAGATGATTACTACACTTGGCACAATAAGCATGAGATGGATCCTATATTTTCTAGAATTGACAGAGTTTTGGGAAACACAACTTGGTTTCAAAATCTGGATATGAACCTGAAGATTCTCCCCCCCTCCACATTTCTGACCATGCCCTCCTTCAGATTACTATGACATCCCAGCAAAACCAGAGGAAAAAAAGCTATTTCAAATTTATTAATCAGACTGTGTATTTGGAGGGATTTCAAACAGTTGTTGCAGAAAATTGGTTGTTACCTATGCAGGGCTCTCCTCCTTATGTGCTTTGGGAAAAATTGAAGAGGCTGAAGCCTATTCTGAAGAACCTAAGCAGGCCCCTGACTGACACTCATAGAACCATCCAGAAATTCAGAGGTGATCTCCTCTTGTTGCAGCAAAAGCAGGCAAATGACCTTATGAATCCTGAATATATTAGAAAAATCAAGGAAACTACTGAGGGTATCATTAAGTGGCAGGAAATTGAAGAACAAGTGCTCCAGCAAAAAGCAAAAATTGCTTGGATCCAAATGGGTGATGGTAATAACCATTACTTTCATGCTTCTCTGAAAAGCAAAAATAGGGCCAAGAGGATAACTCTCTGCAAGCAGAATGGTGAGTTTATATCTTCTAATCAGGAGATAGAAGGGGAAGTCATGAGCTACTATGCAGAATTGATGGGAAAGGATGATAGAGAGCTGAATCAGATTGATATAATCACTATGAGGAAAGGAAGACAGCTAACTATGGAACAAAGGCATGAGATGGTCAAAGATATCCAAGAGAAGGAGATATTTGATGCCTTGCAGAGTATGGGCGACTCAAAAGCTCCTGGCCTGGATGGATATAATGCTAAATTTTTCAAAAGCTGTTAGAGTATAGTTAAGCAGGATGTTATCTCAGCTGTTACATACTGGTTCAAAAGTAGCACTATGTTCAAAGGGTTTAATAGTACCCTTGTAACTCTTCTGCCAAAGACTGCTGGAGCTAAAAGCATGAAGGAGTATAGGCCTATTGCTTGTTGTTCTACTGTGTACAAACTTTATTCCAAGGTTTTGACTAATAGACTAGCAAAGGTCATTGGCTCTATTGTGGGAGATAATCAAGCTGCGTTCATCCCAGGACAACAAATTCACAAACATATTTTGCTGGCTTATGAGTTGATAAGGGGCTACACGAGGAAACAAGGCCCTCCTAGATGCATGATTCAGTTAGATCTGCAAAAAGCATATGATATGCTCAGTTGGAAGGCCCTGGACACCATTCTTCATGAGGTAGGTATACCTGACTTATTTGTGAAATGGATCATGAACGGGGTATCTACAGTCACATATCGTTACAATATCAATGGAGAGCATTCTCATCTGCTCAGAGCAGCCAGAGGCATTAGGTAGGGAGACCCTATCTCTCCCTACCTATTTGTGATTGTTATGGAGTATTTGAGTAGACTCCTCCATCAAATGCAGTTAGATCCTGAATTTCATCACCACTCTAAATGCAAAGCGTTGGGGTTGACACACCTCACCTTTGCTGATGATGTGCTTTTGTTTGCTCGAGGGGACACCACCTCTGTTCAGAAATTGCAGCATACTTTACAAAGATTCTCTGACTCAGCGGGTTTAAGTGTCAATCCCATGAAGTGTTTTGTTTATATGGGTGCTGTTGATGACCTAATCAAGCAGCAAATATTAAATGTAACTGGTTTCAGAGAAGGTGAGCTGCCGTTCAGATACCTTGGCATCCCTCTCACTTGCAAAAGGCTATCTGAAGCGCACTACCTACCTCTTATAGAGAAAATTACCCAAAGATTTCAACATTGGAGTACTAGGTTCTTAAGCATTGCTGGTCGTATACAGCTTGTGCAGAGTGTCAGCTTTGCTATAGCTAACTATTGGCTCCACTGTTTGCCCCTCCCCAAGTTTGTTATTCAGAAAATTCAAACTGCCTGTAGAATCTTTGTATGGACTGGGGGTACAGCTCCTAATAGGAAGAGTCCTATTGCCTGGAAGAAAATTTGCAAGCCTCGAAACAAGGGTGGATACAATGTGATTGACATTGAAGGATGGAATACAATCACAATGATGAAGCTGCTATGGGATCTGAACATGAAATCAGACTTCCTTTGGGTCCGTTGGATACATGCATATTATATAAAAAATCAAGAGCTGAATCATATGGATGTGCCTAGTTCTGCTTCCTGGATTTTCAAGAATATTCTTAGTGCTAGGAAGCACATTGCTAATATGCAGGATCTTTGGGATGAAAGCATGGTGGTAAACAAATTTCAAATGAGCAAGATGTATCAGGGGTTGTATCAACATGAGCCTAATGTTGTGTGGCATTCTATACTGAGAAGGAACTTAGCGAGGCCTCGTGCTGTGTTTTTCCTCTGGCTTGCCTGCCACCAGAAATTGGCTACTAAGTCGAGACTTAAGAAGATTGGAATAGATCTTGATACTAGATGTCACTTCTGTCACGAAGAGGAGACTCAAGAGCACCTCTTATTCTGTTGTGTTCCTATGTTTACTATTTGGCAGGAAATCCTTCTTTGGCTGGGAGTTACCCGTACCCCTATGAATTGGCAGGGCGAAATTGATTGGATTATGAAATACTGTAATGGCAAGGGCAAAAAATGTGGGATCATGAAAATGGCTGCAGCTGAAACCATTTATTGTTGCTGGAAGTATAGAAATGACTCTTGTTTTGGGAAGTCATATGATAGGAATATAGTTGTAGATAACATCAAAAATATAGTCATACATAGAGGTTGGCAAAGTAGGAAGTATAGAGATAGTGTGGCCCAATTATTGATGTAAATGTTTAGTTGCTAGGTTGGATCCTTTGTGATCACCGTGCTTTGTATCGTCTTTTTGAATTAATCCAATATATTTTATTGATTCAAAAAATAAAATATAAATGATATTATAGAAATATGTAGTGTGGGTATGGGGCGGGGTGGGTAGTAAGGTACCGGTGCCCGTACCCACACCCGCATATTTTAATGGGTAATTACTTGTGCTCATGCCCATACCCATTTTTGCGGATTTTTATCCTACCCGATATAGGTATTTTTATGGGTACCCATTAGGGATGGGCCAAATTGCCATCCCTAAGCGGGTGGTTCCAACATCTCTTATGGATCCAATGCACCCCACTCTGTTTGGTTCAAATTGAATATGGTATTCGGCTGAAATCTCAACGGCCCAACCTGGTTTATTACATATACCTCACTGCGACCCATTACGCCCTTCCTGGCTTGTTTTGAACGTAACCTTGGGCCTAGCTGTTAATGCCCAACTTAATTTTTTTCACCTTTCTTTTCTTTACTAATTAATCCCTTTAGTATTTTTTGGTTATTGTAGTTTTTTGTTGCTTATTTTTATTTCTTAATTGGTTATAATATAAAAAATACAAAAAAAATATTATTAGAGTTAGAATTTAATATTTTATATTAAAAATATCAAAAAATATGTTGTTTAATTTTAATTTCTTTTTTTAGAATTTAATATGTTTATTTCTAGATTTTCTTTTGTTAATCTTGATTAATTTTTGTTAGTATTTTTTGTCATTTATTCATGCATCATTTTATATATATTCATGACTAACATTTTCTTGATTTTTATGTGGTATTACTACCATTGAGTTGTTGGACTATTTCTTGGACATTTATAACCTCTTGTTGATTTTAGTACATATTATTTTATTTCCGCCTTAATTTTTATTTGGGTTGTAATAATTCGTAGTAAATTTCATCCTCATTCGTTTAAATTTGTTATCCCCCCATCCTGAGGCCATGTAATAACTTTTACAATTTGTCTTCATGTGGCATGATTCCCATGGTCTCAGAAATGTGCATCACGGTCCGAGCATATTTCTTCCGAGACGAACTCGTCTCCCCACCTCCTGCGAAATCACCTGCTATGGTGTTAAGGGTATGATGGGTTTCCCTTACTTCATGAAATTTCTCTGCCTCTTTCCCCTTCGTACGATGCGGGGAGCCTCCTTGATCGGACTTCTCCCTGTCAGAATTTCTCATTGTATTGTCTTTCACATAGGTGGATAGATGTCCTCTCTAGATAAGGATTTCAATCTCCCTCTTCAGCTGCTTACAATCATTAGTATTGTGTCCTCGGAGGCGATGGTAACTACACCAGGCCCCGTCATCCTTCCCAAGCACAGCGTTAACCTTTTTTGGCTTGGGAGAATCCGGGATGAGGTTCAAGTGGGCCACTTCCTAGAATATGTCCCCCATTTTAGTGTTCAATGAGGTGGGATTTCCCTCCCGCTCCAGTGGTCACCTATTTGGCTTCTAAGGATGAGTGTCTTGCTTATCCCTATGACGGGAGCCCCTTTTATAGTCTTTGTTGGTTCTGTGTGTTGGCAGCAATTTTAGTAAAACAAGTTTATTAGTTGTTTTGAAAGATGTCATAACAGCTGTCTTGACATCCCTAGTTTTAATCTATTTCGTATTGAAGTACAAGATTGTGTTTCCATTTTTATTTGCTTTGCTGTCAGATGTGATTGCAAAATCTCAGGAGTGACTGTCTCAAGCTTCTCCAACTAAATTGGAGTATTTTTATCCTATTGTAAGGGTTTCTTCTGAACCCTATTTTTGGCGGCCCAGGCGCATTTGTCTTGCTGCTGCTATTGCTGGTGTTTCTATTTAAGGATTACACAATCCTAATTGTGACGTGGCTTTTGTTAAGGACTTTGTTTCTGAGGTTTTACCTAGGTTTAGGTTTTTGAGTCCTTTATTGTAATCCACTCTTGTATCGGTTTGATACTAAAGGTGGAGGATTGTTAATTGTTAATTGTTATTGTTGATCATCAATGAGCTTTTAAGTAAATGATGATCTTGTATCTTTGAAGGGTGTCTTCTTTATTTCCTTGGTGTTCGTTTTGTTTAGTGGTCACGTCACAGGGTGTCTGTGATAAGAGGGATTTGAGGAGGGCCTCATACCTAGGGGAGTCTTAGATATAATTCATAGGAAGGTAGTGATTAAGTGACAAGGTTAAACGGAGGAGTTTAGCTTCAAATTGATACTATCGAATATTGGATTTGTCACTGGCTTGGTAGCCTCCAGAGTAGGAAGGTTGTTTCGGAACTGGGTCAATATTTCGCTGTGTTGTTTATTTTTCTGCACGTTTATTATTGTTGTCATTATCTTGTTCATAACTGTTCTAGATCTCAGATATTGTGTCATAACATCTCATTCGACATCTTATATCTGATACCAGAATTTCAATTGGTACTAGAGCAGACATCTTGTTCTGTATCTGGGTGAGATCCTAGGGAGATACTTTCTGGTGCTATGGACAAGAAAGGAGGACTTATAAACAAACCACCTGTTTTAATTGGAAGCAATTAGTACTATTGGAAGCCGCGTACAGTGGCCTTCATAAAAGGTGTGGACTACAAAGCTTGGAATTTTACACTCCTCCCTCTAAGTTAATAATTTAAGCTCTTGTAGTACTTGTACCTCGTAAACTTAAAAATAAAAAATACTTAATTAAAAGCATTTTTCTTTTCAAAATTAATATATTTAATTAATCGATATTAGATATAAGATGAAATTTTATTCTCAACAATTAAATTATAAAAATTACCTTTTTTTTTTGTTTTACTGTTAGTTTAATTCAATTTAAAATTTTCTAATATAAAAGTTTAAGAGTTAAAAGGTTGTACATTGACCGTGTAAAAAAAATTTACACTGTCATCCAATAAAAATATTTTATTCTGCCACATCATATCAGTAATTTAAGATTTAAAGTATGACTTGGTACTTAACAAAGTCGTGATTGGTTGACAGTGTAAATTTTTTTTACACTATCAGTGCATCATCCCTTTTCTCAAAGTTTAAAAGTTCAAAATTAAGTTACTTTTGATATTATTTTTTTTAATCGATGAACACTTCAATAAAGTTTAAAATGATCAAAACAAACCTGACAATTTAAACAAAATTTGGATATTTAAAATATATATGATTATGAAAAAGGCCTTTTGTTTGTAATCGTGAGGTTTTCTAATTCGTAAATTATGATGGCGGAGACTGTGTTAGTTGGTAAGTGCGCTGTATTTACTCCACATAAGTCATGTAAAATAGTAATTTTTGTTTACTATGGTAAATTAGTATATTAAAGTAAAATTAAATTATTTATTAATATAAAGCTGTAATCATACAATATAATAAAGCAAAATGAGTATTTTGGCAAGTTTGTCATTTGTCATAATATTAGAGTCCTTAGTATTATTAAAAATATTATTAGTAGAAATATTACTATATTTATATTTATATTTATTTTTATATTTAACTAACTATTTAATTAACATGTTATTGAAATCCCTTGAAAATAGGGCAACTTTTCAATTACCAGGGTAATTACCAACGTGACATGCATAAATGAAATTGCAGTGGAAAATGTAAAGACGACAAACACTTAACAATGCAAATAATAAAAACTCTCCACTATAATTATCAAAACCCTTCACTATAAATATCAAGCAATATGCAATGGATATGCAACAATCAAAACGTTTCAAAACCCTTCTCTTTTTTCTGACAACATTTTTTATTTATTTAATTGACAATTAAAATAAAAATAAAAAACAATATATGGTATGATCAAGAAAAGGGACGGTCAATTTTATCCTTAGGTTTTATATTTTTCTTTTTTTGGTAGACCTTTTTTATTTCTATTTCTTAAATATAGGAAATTAAAAAGTTTTTTATTATAAATCGAATATTTATCTAATGAAGAGAGAATTTTTTTATTAGACTTTTGCATATAAATAGTTTTCAATGTACACTTGACTACAATTACTTCCTACAAAATAATTTGACCACAGTTATTTGAAATATTAATACATACATGTTTTTAAGTACTTTTTAAATATTTATTACAATATTCCTAAAAGATGTGGTTTTCAAATTTACTTTCATGATCGCTTTAGATTGGAAAGATATTTGATTTTAATTTGTTTTGGGATAACTTTGTGAAACGTGTGAAAGCCACAAATGTCTCATCTTTGCTACGTAAGAAGATGGTCCAACGAAATCTTGAGTAATCATCTACAATAATAAAACCATAATAATTTCCTTCTAGACATTCGATCCGTGAGGGATCAAAGAGATACATGTGGAGAACATCATAAGGATATTATTCACCCAATTGCAATATATTTAGATTTCCAAAAAACATTCATCAACACACCAATTATAATCAATCATATCACCATGAAATTACACTAGAAATCTTCCAATCATGTTATATTAATGTATATATATATGCATTATGGTACAAATTCGTCATCGGATTAACCCATTTGACCGATCTAATCATCAATGAGATACGTCTCTGCCATCACCAATTCCACACAATAGGAATTATGTCATCCACTGATCCAAAACATCACCGAGATTCAGCCACCAAAATGAGTATGAATGCATGCAAAACATATGACTTACTTACTACCATCACCGATCACAATGAACAAAATCATCTCACGCCATATCGCCGAATTTAGTATGTTCATATTCAGCACCATTCAATCATCACGTCATACATCATCATAACAATCACACAATAACAACACAATCGTATCATCACCACATTACTACATGTTACAATCGACAATATATGTACATAATGTATAACTTCACCAAAAATAATAAAATCGAGTTTTAAAATAAAATCGAGCCAATGCTCATCACACTATTTAATTATTTGGAAAACACACTAAGTGTAATCGGTTACCTTAACGATTACACCCGTTCTGCAACAACAACTTCGCTTTTGGCAGCAATTCAGTTCCTCCAACTCAATCCAAATCGTACCAATTCGATTCTAACACTAATACAAAGCCAATTTTTGAGATTTCACATAAAATTATCTGGCAGCAAGTCTATCTAACATCACCAATCATTCACAAACATTCAATTGCATACGATCTATAAAATTGAACCCTAAACTTCAAAACCCCAAAACCTAACATACATCCCAATTGAAACAAACAATACACAAATTCAATCCTATCATTTATGAACCGATAATAGATGATAATTGGAAGAGTCCCCCCTTACCTTTGCAAAAGTCTTGGTTTTTCATCTTCCTCTTCCCAAGCTCTTTCACGTTTTTCTCTTCTCTTCTTCTTTTCTCCATTTTTGCTTCTAATTTCCAATTTCCTTATTTTTCTTCTTGTATGAAAAATAGAATATAACTTTCGTTAAGGCCTAATAACCTTATTTCTCAATTTCTTCCTATTAATCCAATAAAATTCCAAATAGTCCACTAATTAATTTAAATTCTAATTAAATTAATAAATGAAAAATACGGGGGCATCGCCATCAACCTGTTTTCCATACTCTTTTTAATAAAACCTTGACTTTTGTCGAGTGACCTTTTAAACTCTTTTGTACACTTGCACTCTTTTTTCTTTAAAATTGTTTTCAATAAAAATATTTTTTCAAAACTCTTGAGCAGAACTACAAATGCTCTGACTTCTCCATTGCACTAAGGAGGTATGTAGGCACAAGATGTTATGTCTTGCCGAACAAACTTTTGTAAATATCATTTCTTCTTTTATTTCTTTCTTTTTTAGCAAACAAAAATGGTTTTACCATAACACAAATTTTGAAAAGGTTCTTGTGGAGTACCACAGATGTAAGGGTGCTAACACTTTCCCTTTGCATAACCAACCCCTGTATCCATATTTTCTCATTGTGGGTTTTTTCGAGTTTTTTCTCTTTCCTCTTTTGGAAACAATAAAGTTCGGTGCGATTCTTGCTTTTTATGAGTTAAGTTAATCAATGACTTAACCTAAAATTTTCCGCCGCTACGATAAGAATTTAAAGAAAATAATTTTCTTAAACACAATGCATATTAATATATAAAAAGTGGCCCAGTCAAAATTTTCATTCTCTATTTTACTATTTGAAATAATTAAACATAAATTACGTGTTTGGTTAGTTCTAAGTTATTTGTCATGCATTCTATTTTTTAAAAAGTTATCATCAAAAGTATTTGGTCCGTAGGATGGCCTAATCGGTCAAATGTTTCAAGCCCCTCTCGGTGGCAGTTACAGAGGATCAAACTGTGGTCCTCCTAATCGAGTTTAGTGTTTATCACCACTGAACCAACTAACGGCCTGATTTTTTCTTGTCTTATCTAATTTTTTTTCAATAAGCAATTGTATTAAGAAATCGCACTAGGGGTGCAACCCTTACAACACACACAACATTACAAATCATTAAAACAAGCCAATGGTAACTTGAACATGATTACATTTTGGTAAATCGTTTCCTAATGAAGCATGACTTCAGATTATAGTTGATTTAATTTTTTTATTTAATTGTGACACCCTTGTGTAAATGTTTTACTCTGATTATTTTATTAATTGTCGCGAGGTTTAGAAGGGTGTTACAATAGTAGTATCAGAGCATAGTCGATCGTTGTGACCAGAGTCTTGGTGTCAAATATTCCCTTGTATGTGAATAGTGCGAGTTATCAGTGTCGATACTTTTGGTGCTAATGGAATTGTTTTGTGATTAGCAGAACAATGGGTGAAAGAGGAGAAAGAAACGATGATGCTATCGCTGAGGCTTTGGGCATGATTGCTCGTGTGCTGGGAGGAAATGCTGATGGAGCTGGGATCGGTGCTGACAGGTAATTGGGGAGTTTTGAGAGGAACAATCCTCCATTATTCAAGGGAACTCACGATCCAGAAGGTGCTCAGAAGTGGCTGAAGGAAATTGAAAGAATCTTCAGAGTCATTGATTGTGCTGAGAACCTGAAAGTGAGGTATGGTACTCCATTTTCATTTGTTAAGGAGTGCTAAATTAAATACTTCAATTTTTTTTACCCCTAAATCCCCTTTGTCAAAAGGTAAAATTACATTCTTCCAACTTACCCAAAGAATCTTCCTCTTCTCTTCCACCCTATCCCCAAACAAAAAATTGCGTTGGATCCTATTAAACTCTTTCACCTCCTTCTTTGGAATTTTGTAAAAAGACATAGTGAATATGGTCAAAGAAGAAATAATAGACTTCAATAGAGTAATCCTACCTCCCAAATTGAGGAAGCGGTTTTTACAACCCCCCAACCGATTCTTCATTTTCACCAATAGAGGATTCCAAGTCGTATCCTTCCTAGGATCAAAACCAATGGGAATACCAAAGAAATAAAATTTTCTCTCCTCCACTTTACAAGAACCGGTGCGGCTTCCAAAAACGGACCCCTTGAATTAATACCTATCAATTTAGTTTTATGACAATTAATTCCAAGGTCCGACACAATTTCAAATGCCCGAATCACCGTCTTAATCGCCCAAACATGCTTCCACGTCTCTTCTCCCACAAGTAAAGTATCATATGCAAATTGAAGATTTTCCACCTAACAAGAACCTTTTATGGATAAATCCCGAACGTCAATGAATTTCCTCACTAACCCCAAAAGACCTTCCGCATCTAAAACATAAAGAAAAGGTGAGAGGGGGTCACTCTGTCTCAACCCTCGGATCACTTCGAATTCTTTGGTACAACCACCATTAACAAGAACCGACATCCTACTATTAAAAACCAATAAATCAATCCATCCCATCAATCTTCCCCCAAAACCCATCCTTTCCATCATATACCGCCAATAACTTCAACTAACTTTATCATAAGCCTTCTCGAAATCCACTTTAAAAAGCACACAATATCTTTCTTATTTTCTATCATAATCCACCACTTCATTCGCCACAATAAGGAAGAAGATTAACACAATTTAGTTCGCTACTTCTTGGTGTATATGGATTATGTGAAATGCAATAATCTTTGATAATGTTTCTTATAGTTTTGATAAGGTGTATTTCAATATTTTGTATTTTTTTTTAGTTGATTAGGTAGTTCTAATCCGCTTTCGCCTCCTAGTTTCTACGATTGGTATAAAGTACCAATGGATTGTTTCAATCATGTGTAGCTTCTTTGTATTATAATGGTTGCACCCATAGTGCGAGTTCTTATAATCAATTGCCTATTAAAAATAAAGTACTTTGTTGTCATCAAAACTCAAGGAGTATTAATAGATTTGTTCTTACGACAATTTATTTGATTAAATTCTTTGATAAATTATGTGCGAGATTTAGGGTGTAACAGGGTAGGAGAAGGGTTATATATGATAGACGATATTGGGTTCGAACAACTTGGAATGAACACTTCTTAAACAATAAATATGATTCTTCAGCTTTGGATATTTGACTTGAATAGAAAAACATACATTATTTTCTTATTTAAATTTTCTAAGATGGATAAATTGTAAAACTAAAATAATTAATAATTTTTTATTTTAACAAATTTTAATTTTGGAATTGTTATAATAGATATGCATTTTATTATTTAATTAATAAATTAATGATAGATACAACTCATTTTACATTCTAAAATGAATTTTTCATTTAAACTAAATCATTATTTTTTTATATATTAAAAGAAAATCCATAAATTTGAGATGATTAACATTACATTTAAAAATCATCAAAAAAAATAACAAAAGTATAGGCCGGTTCCTTTTAACTTTTAAAAAAATGAACTTTTTTATTTTAAAAGTATTTTATAAAATAGTTTTATAAAATATTAAAAGTATTTTGAAATTTATTTTTAATAAATTGAGAGATTAATTTTGACGATTAATTTTATAAAATATATTAAAAGTACTTTATTTATAAATATATGTAACTCAAAAGAACTTTTAATGAAAACCTATTTTAAAAATGTTTACAAATTTAAGAAATTTTAATATCCAAAATAATAATAAAAAATATTGAAATATTTAAAATAATTATTTAAAATATGTTTTTAGCAATTATTTGTAATTTTTAAAGAAGAAAAATATACAAGACCATACAAATTATTTTTAAACATTTGAAACGAAAAAAATATACACGAAAAAATTTAAAAAAAATAGCTGAAACAAATTAGAGCTATATATGATATTAATTCATTATTTTCCTTAAAAAAACAAATTTTAAAAGTGTAACAAACTAATCCTATAAAATCCGCCTTCTATCTAGATTAAATATTTGGCATTCAATCATAAAATAATAAAATAATATTTGCAATTAGTGTAACAAACTATTCCTATAAAATTAGTGTAACAAACTATTCCTATAAAACGAGTGTAATAAAATTTTTGGTAGACTTACTAAAATACTAAATAATAAATACGTTTAGTATTTTTTATTCAATTTTATAAACCAATTTTTTTTTAAATTTATTTTAAATTATACGTGAGGTAACAACGGCAAACACAGTGTGAAAAAAAATGGTTACATAATTTAAAAGTCAAATCAATAGATTTCAATTATTTATAATCTTAATTCCAAATCTCTTTAACAAACTTTTCCTTAAAAAAATAACAGCCTTTATCTAACTAATCTACCTATTTAATGGAGAACTACACCATTATAATTCATTCTTTAGACTCATTTTGATATAAAAGGTCACAAGAAAAACCTAATTCAGATAGTTACTACTCTTATACAGTAAAATGAATCCATCCAAAGCAACGTTGTCACCAATATCAAATTCAAAGAAAAACCTTGATTACAAAAACAAAGGTGAAAATATAAGTTACACAAGTAACAACATGATACTCTTAAAAACCGCAATGAAAAACTCAATGAAGAACAAAGGAGGGTTGGAGGCTAAGCTTGCAAATAAAATGTTTATACAGTCCAAACGTGTATCGAGAACTCAATGTTTTCTTCGTCGTCAAAACTTTCAAACCAAGCCGTCTAGATTATCCATCATGTCTACCATACAAGAAGAAGACTCGTCTGTCTCACCAATGCAATCTAAGATAGACGAGGGTGAAAATATAAGATACACAAGTAACGACATTATACTCTTTAATACGGCAATGAAGAATTTAATGAAGAACAAAAGAGTGTTGGAGGCTAAGCTTGCAAATAAGAGGGCTATAGAGTCCAAACGGGTATCGACAACTCAATGTTATCTTCGTCGTCAAAACTTTCCAACTATGCCGTCTAAATTATCCATCATGACTACCATCCAAGAAGAAGACTCGTCCGTCTCACCAATGCCATCTAAGATACACGAGGGTGAAAATATAAGATACACAAGTAGCGACATTATACTCTTGAATACGGCAATGAAGAATTTAATGAAGAACAAAAGAGTATTGGAGGCTAAGCTTGCAAATAAGAGGGCTATAGAGTCCAAAAGGGTATCGACAACACAATCTTATATTCGCCGTCAAAACTTTCAAACCAAGACGTCTAGATTATCTATCATGCCAACTATCCAAGAAGAAGAAGAAGAAGACTTGCCCATCTCACCATTGCCGTCTAAGCTATGTTAAGTAAACTTAGGAAAGTTTTGATAATATCGGTACCGTCCTAACACCCTAAATTCCCTAAGTATGTGTGTTCGATTTGAATAACCATTATGCCGAGACCTCGAGTTCCAAGTTTTGAAGTAGCCTCTTAAGTAGTTTATACTAGCAGTCGGCACCATCTTAAGCACGTCTACGTTTGGAGGCCGATGAATATAAGTGAATGATCCTGAAAAATAACGAATGAATGTTCGATTAAATTGGAAAAAAAAGGAATACACCTTCTAAGTTAGGTGACCCTCACCCGGTCATTTAGCCCAACGGTTGTTGATTCTAAAAAAAAAAGTAACGCCCATTGTTAGTTAGTCCATTGGTCTCTGGTATTGGACTCGGTAGGGCGGATTACGGTCCGATCCCCCACAATTGCGATGGGTTATAAAAAGGGGTGTGCCACTTTTGTAACCAGAACCCTGTGCTAATGAAAAGGATCATAGTCGCTAACCGGTTTCCTTACTATGAATGTGTACGGATAACGGGCTTAATGTGATTGCGCTAGAATGAAAAGAGGTGAAAAAGAACAAAGAGTGTAGGTCGAGTTATAATGGCATAATTCGAATTGGGTTTGCATAGGAGGGAGTTTTTGTCTGCGAAATGCGGATATGTGTCACTACGGTATCCTTATTATCAATATCTATTACCTATCTATTTAGCACTAGCCTGGCAGCCTCGGGAGAGTTTGGTTTGTTTTTTTTTTTTCTAGTATGGAATCCTATGTAATGTGAAGATGAAATAAATTTGTAGAGTTTTATTGGTTAGCCACTTTATTTTTTTATTTAATTTTTTATTAAGCTTGCAAATGCAACCAACAACTTTCATTCATCGAATAAGCTTGGACATTGTTATGAAAGAGTGGACAAACCATATATAATAAATAATAGATGTTCCATCCTTAATGAAGTTATTCACCGAAAATTGAACTTTTAATTCTAACGGGAAAAAACTACAATAACTAACTAATGAATTTGAAGACTCCTCGTGCTAAAAGCCAATGCATATAAGTGATTCAAGAGTTCACTAATAAAATGCTGACAAATAGAACCGATGATATGCAGAATACTAGTTCGCACTCAACAACACAAACAGCATCACATATCGGGTGTGCTCGCGAAGCAGTTTAGTTAACTGGTTGTTGGTGTTGTTATTATTACCAACCAGTCTTACTAACAAAAGGAAAGGGGGAAGCACTTAATTGTAAAAGTAATTAACTTAAGCCACGGCGTGATGGCTGCCGTACGTTTGAGTGAGAATGCATGCTCACATATCGTAATAATCTTAACAACCTAATTAAGGTATATCATTCAAGTCAAAAATCTCAAGCACATAATAGGTAATTTGAATCCTTTGATATGAGTTTTGAATCACCACCATGATTACAATTTAATAACTTTACAAAGTAACTAAAGACAAACTCTTAAGTTGAAAGACAATGACTTTTTGAGGTTTTTAAATATCTCACACACAAGCTATCCAAACTACATGCAACATTAGATAAATAGATCCATAAATCGAATCGAACTGGACAACAGTACTTTCATTGCAATACTTCTAATTGAGTTCATTACAATTTTCTATAATCGAAATTCAGAACTTTTTTCTCAGTTTGTGAATAGATTTATCTACATCGTAGTTTGAGTTCTGTTCAAGCCACACGCTCTTCTCAATGTTTGAGCCAATCTTGTTGTCATTATGTCTGTTGATGTCCTTCTTTGACAGATTTAACTCTGCAAGTCCCTTTCTGGTTCATCCTCATTTCAATGCTTTTGATTTTCACCAATATTTCTCCTTTTATGTGCTGTCTCAAGAATGGGTAGAATGAATAGATGTGAGGGAATTGGATTGGATACAACAATAAGATGTATATATGTCTTAGTTGTTAGATTAAGACACAACGACTTTGCAAGCTAAATCTTTGTTTCACGGTACATTCGTCTCTCTTTCAGGTTCGCTGCATCTCGCATACACAATCCTGTTGCACACGGAGGTCGTGCATCGAAGTTTGTTGCAGGTGGAGTCGTGGAGGTCTTGGTTATGAGGTCGTGAATGAATGAGTGTTTTTGTGTGGAATTTTTTCTCAATGTGAGAATTGGTTTGTGATTCAGTGTGAGAGAATGAATACTTGGTGCAATCGGTGTGCCCTATGTGTAAAATTTTTTAGGTACTTATAGGTAAGAATTAGGTTTTAGAATTGAATCTTATTGCTTTATTTTGGAATGATTTTGTACAGATTGAAATTGATTTCATAGTTTAGGAAATTTTTGAGGTTGATTTGTATCTTTGAGGACCAGTTTGTGTAGAATACTAAAAGATTTGATTTTGTTCAGTTTGATCCTTCTTATTTTTGAATTTTTTTAGTGATTGGATAAATTAGAACAATTTGACAAAACTATTCCCAAGTTGTATTGATTTTTTTTTTATTATTTTGAGGTTAAAAATGAGTAAAAAGTAAATAATGCCAAGAAAATAATACATCTCGCAACAGAAAAATGAGTAAAAAGTAAATAATGATTGGCACCATAACTTGTTACACAAGAAAATAATACATCTCGCAACAGAAAAATAGTAATACATGTTTTGATATTAGATACAATGCCAAGAATGCCAAGAATGTTGTCATGTAACATGTTGTTGCCTATGGTCTATGCGAGGATGATTCTTGTAGGAAACATAAAGTCCAAGAGTCACATAAAGAATTGTTGCACAAGTGTAGATTAAACTTTGTTAATTTTCTTCATTATACCTCTTTGCCAAACTAGTTACAGCATGAGTAGTAGATAAATCTATGCCTTATTTTAATGTCCTTGTTGATTCGTTGACGCCCCTTTTCTTTGGAGGAGAAGTGTTAGTTGTGGCAGATCCTTCACTTTCTTGCTTGGTTTTGTTACGCTTTCATGTGATTTCAACATACATGGCTGCAACAAAAACAGCACAAGCAAAAGTAAGATGAAGAAGCCTTTTCTTCCTGCTGTTCACATTACAGTTGAGGCTGTTAGGTTCCAATCAGCTCATCAGTGTAAAACTAAACAGGATGCTTCTCAAGTCACAAACATGTGCAAGTTAAAGACTGAAGAATAATTTATATTCTTCTTATTAGCACATATCTAATTTTACCGCTTAGAGAAGCAAATTCGTCAACTATCAATATGATCTTACTAGTGGAATGAAACATAGAGTATACCTTTTTTCTGCCGCTTTCGCTTGATTCTTCAAAATCCTGACTTGCTTCCGTTGCAGATTGTTTTGATTTTAACACACTGTTGAGATTCTTTGTCAAATGTTGAATTTCTTTCTTGGAAGCATCACTTGTTACTTATCCTAAAGCATAGCTAAAAAAATGACTATAAATATTGAAAAATGATCAAATTGCTGAATCCTAAAATCATTTAAATACATCACTCATGCAAAATGTTGTGTGTGTCTCATGTATTGTTCCCTCCATTCCTTTTAACTTCAATTATTTGACTAATTTGTTAAGTAGATTAGATCAAGAAACTGAAGTTTCTTCTTATTCACTGATTGATGAGATATTGCAGGCAAGGAAAGCTTTGAGGTTATTGAAGGGAATTGTGAAGCTTCAAGCTATCATTCGTGGCAGAGCAGTAAGACGACAAGCTATTTGTAGTTGATCTTTAGTTCTCACTTCTCATCACAATGAAAGTTTATCAACGACTTTTTACTTACATATCACCCCTTGCAAGATTGGTTTTCAATCGAGATTACAGCTGTTTTGCAATCCATGATATTGCGGAGAATTGCAGCTTATGTGGCCTCAATAGAGATCACATTGCGATCACAGAGAGATAAATATATATGTTACTGTATCCCAGATGGCATTCATTGAAGATTTATACTTCTAATTCTATCAGTTTTAAGTCAAATCATTGCGGATTTGTTTGTTTTTACCAAAAGCCAGTACTGGAATGAGCAAAAAGTCAAGTATAATAATCAACAATTATCTCCAACCTTAAATGGTTTCTCAAGGCCTTAAAAAAAATCAAGCCAATCACGTTTGAAAGCAAAAGTTACATAAAATGCAATGCACTTTAATATTATCTATTGGTTATTGCCATTAGAGAGCAGCTAAGATACAAAGAAGCTACAACAACGTAAGTAACAGTTGGAAAGTACTAACATTAGAATTAGGAGCACGCCATAACGAGAACCTGCACTCTTAGTAACCTCTCTGTCCAAAGAAAGCCTATGTTATGACATAGAATTTAAATGTAAATAGCACAACCATACATTAACATATTAATCAAAATTTCATTACAATATATGTTGCAATTGAATATTACCAATTCTGGAGACAGCACATAAAAGTAGAAAAGAGATATTGGTGAAAATCAAAAGCAATGAAAATGATGATGAACGAGAAAGGGACTTACAAAGCTTGAATCCGTCGAGAAGGACATCAACACAAGGAATAACTACAAGACTGGTTCAAACGTTGAGAAGAGCCGGTAAATTGAACAGAACTTGTATTGGGCTTCAACAAATACGATTGACAAACACCAAGTCCCCAATAATAACAACACCAACAACCAGTTCACTAAACTGCATTACGGGTGTGCTCGCGAAGCTGATGTCCCCGACCCATATAGAGAAAATGATATGTGAAAACTAGAAATGTTTTACACTGTGAGCCTATTTGTTTAATATGGATTAATTGATTCATATCTATGTAACCTCCTTGATTTATATACATAGCAGAAGAAGTGCATAGGAGAAAAATATGATGACTTTGTGAATGGAAAGTTTCCTTAAAAATATAATTTAATAGGTACATTAAATATTCATACACCAAAACACACCTCTAACCCAAGCAAAAATTCAAACATTTCAAATTTCTAGCAATCAACTAACATCAAAATGCACCATAGTTATAGATTTCTCCAGTATTCGTAGGATCAACAACCGGACTGCACCACACAATAAAATAAACAAAAAGTAGAACTTTGATTACATGGAGAGCTCCTTGTGCATGAAGATAACTTCATAAACATTTGGTTCGTTTTAAGGCGGGTACTTTTGGCTCTCACAGTCTCTAGTACTTTTGAATGTTGCATAATATAATTTATAAATTGGAACTCACAGTCGTTGATGTTTTCTGTATTTGTGGAATTGTGGAACATTGAATGCTAAATGTTTTAAGCTGTGAGGAAAGACATTCTGGAGCAATGGTGGGATTGGGTGGAACAACCTTCGAACATTCAGAACAAGTATATGTTTCACATCTACTATTCGTTGATATCAAATTAATGTTAAAATGTTGAAGATTGGGAAAATTTGGGAGTATTTCTTTCAACGACCTGCACTCCCCCTTCAAGAAGCTAAGCCAAAAAGTAAGTTCCATGTGAGTCAAATTGTGAAACATGGGAAGTGGTTTCCAAGTCATCCCCCATATCTGGGTGAATTGGACACAATAAAACGTTAGAAATGTATACTCTATTTGATTTCTTATGAGCATATAGATTAAAAAATTAGTTAATTAATATATATACTCAATGCAAATAGTCATTATTCATTACGATAACATTCATACCTGTTCTATTTGCAAAATTCCCGTCTTACAAACCAAAGACATCGGAATATCAGTATTATAACAAACCCTTACTTTGACCAAACTAGGTAAAGCATTCAAGTTTTCCATGGGATCAATTGATTTCTGGAAGGTGTATGATTTTGCATTCAAATCTTCTAGAATAGGGCAGCCATATAGAAACTTTGCAAAATATTTAGGAGATTTGAAATCAACATAATTCAAATGAAGAGTTTTGAGACAAGGAAAATTCACTTGATCAAAATCCCACATTTTTAGGTTCTTCAACCTAAGAACCTGAAGCATCTTACAGCTGAGAATGCAAGGAGGTAATTTGATACAAAGTGATTTACCAGACAAGTCGAAGTTAAGATTCTTGACTCCTCGTTGCACCACAAATTTAAAAATTCTATTCAATTCTCTTTGTTTGAAGCGAGAATAGAAGTATAATTTCAAGGTAAACGATTGGATCGAAGTCTTTTGGTCTCGCAAAGAGAACATGATTGAATAAACAAACTTGCGAAATATCTCAAAGTCATTGAATTCCTTGTCATCGAAGTTAAGAATAAGGACAGAGAGCCATACCGGTTTCCATCTCTTTGAGAGAATCATTGTGGTTGCAGCGGATTTGGTTGGAAGGAAGGAGAGAATGTGGCAGAGAATTGACTCCGGCAAGTCGCTAATTCTATCCTCCGTAGGACGGCCAGAAGACATGATCTGTAATTGTGAATGTTGCAAGAAAAGAAGGGGAGAGGATTATCAGCATATCTGCAACAATATATAGGGTTTTCTGTTGGAATTAGGGTTTGGGCTACGACTTGTTTCATTAGCTTCACTTTTTCTACAACCCGAAGATTTTTTTTTGCTTTATACCACCGGTTTATACCCGAAGATTTAAAACACCCCTCTTATTAAGTTAAAAATTTGATATGAGAGCTAATAAAAGCAATAAGCTAAAGGGTTTTAATAAAAAACCGGAAAATAAAAAATATTATCCAGCTTTTTCGGTAGGTTTTCCGCCTTTTCCATTTTGGTGTCCACTAAAATTTCACTATTCATTTATTTACTTTTATTTTGAAAGAATGTGACATCTATTCAGTTCCTCCTCAGATTTCAACTTGTCACAGGGCTTTTCTTCTCATTCTCACTTCAAACCCATCCGCTTTAATGAAAACTTCTTCATCTCTTTTCCTCAAATTAATCTATTTTCCTCGATTTTTTTTACTGCACAACGTTTCAATTATTTTCGGTGCAACAAGAGTGTACAGTTTTGGATCTAAAGGTTTGGAGGGGGTTTTGTTATGTTATTTACTTATTTGTAATAGGTTTAGGATGTGCTTCAATTCCCAATTGTGGTGGTTGCCATCATGGTTTACTAACAGTTCCGCCATAGTTTCTTGGTTTTGAGAAATCTATCCTTAAAGAGGAGAGAGGGTTACCTTACAAATACATTGAGGTTTTGGTCTCTTATAATGTATTAATTTGTTTTAGGAATTAACCATAATTTTTATATTATTTTTGGTTGATTTATTGTCGTTGAAAGGTGGAAAGGAACTGTTTCATTTGTTGTCGGATGCTGCCAAGGGATCGTGCATATCGGTGTCAATGGATGGAGTTCCCAGGTAATTCTTTTGAAATTTCATCTTAGTTTTTCATTTTAAGACAATTAAGTGAGTGTTTGGTTGAAGATAATATATCCCATAATATATAGACTGTTGATTTGCGGATAATATAGCCCATCTTACTTTGGAGATTCAACCTAAGAAGTAAACTTTTATTATAGAAGATATTAGGATGTCAAGAACCTAATGGTCTATAACAAAAGTAAATCAGACTTAACTTAACTTTCAATGCTTTTTGAGGCTTTTGACATCAATATTTGTTGTTTTGGATTTTGAGACTGGGGGGATCTTTTTGAAAAACCGTGAGAGTAGATGAAATCTTGTTTTATTTTATTTTCATTTTAACTATTTCAAGATCTTTTTTGAGTAAAAGAATTAACATTACTAATTGGCCATTTTGGAGTTTACTAATCACGAGCCTTATTTGCTATTTTGCTTCTTAATTTGTCATTATCATCAATATTTTTTGGTGGTCTAGACATGGTTGCTTTGGATCTTAGTATATGAATTTCATCTAACATTTTTACATATTGAGTTGCAGATTTGAAAGTCGCATGGAAGATAGGAATCTATTGTAGTTCTAGACCTCTGCTCACAAGATGGCGAAAGATACCTTAAGCAGTGGTGAAGCTGCTGCAATAGTGTGTGCGGGACGACAACACTTGTTTTTGTCTCTAGTTTCATGTTTCTTTTTTCTTACTTATTTTTACTATTTTTCTCTCATTTAGTGAGATAGGTCTAGCACCCTGCATCAACACTTGTTTAATTATATTTGATCATGAATGCTTTTTATGATAATTGGGGAATCAAGAGTATCTACAGGTCTATTACTATATTATGTGAGTATTTTCTATTTTTCAAATACAAATTTCTATACTCCTAACTGGTATATATTGATATGTTATGTTCTCTTTCCAAATACTGATAATTAATGGCCATGTATTTTAGTGTTTAAGGAAAAATTAATATTGGGAGCTAACGGTCATGAAATTCATTTTCTTACTTTTGAAGTATACAGGGGATTAGTGAATTAACAAAATGGTACATACATTCTATAAAAGTCAACTGTCTTCCAGTTGAGGAGATTCTAGTTAATTTATACAGGGGATTATGAGTTCTTTAGCCAAGATGCTACTTTTTAACTATCAGAGGCTGATATTTAGTACCAAGTTCGGCTGCAAAATGAAATTATCAATCTTCTCATTTTGTGTAACTGATTTTCCATTGCTGCTATGTTGTTTTGTACAAATGGGTAGTGGTTTTACAACATTTTGTTATCTTGGTATCTGTTAAGAGTCCCACATCGGACAATATATGGCCTGAACATGTCCTTATAAGTGGGGGCAATCCTCACCCTACAAGCCGGTTTTGTAGGGTTGAGTTAGGCCTAACCACACTTCTTAACATGGTATCAGAGCCTCGTTTTAGATCCGGTGGACAACCTTCTATGGTTTCCGCTATTGGGCCACCCACCATTTATTTCCACGCTCCAGTTGTCTAGTCTTGGGCGTGAGAGGGTGTGTTAAGAGTCCCACATCGGACAATATATGGCCTGAACATGTCCTTATAAGTGGGGGCAATCCTCACCCTACAAGCCGGTTTTGTAGGGTTGAGTTACGTCTAACCACACTTCTTAACAGTATCGTCGTTTTCTTATAGATTTGATATAAGTTGGTTATCAATGATAGTCTAACTTGATTACTGTTTGATTTCTTTCTTATGTTTCTCCTTTCTAACACGACTTGTAGATCTTATACCACAATAGTTTTAAATTTCCAAAGTTCTCCTTAAGTTAAATTTTAATATTTTACGTTATATTCAATTTTTTATTGTTAAAAATTCCATTTAAAAGTGTGATATATAAGAATAAATACGAGTGTTTGTCTTGGAAGAATTTTATTTCATATTAGTTAGAAAAACTGATACTTGAAAAATTAAGAAAATTTAGCTAATAGCAATACATAAATTTGGATGGGGTTAAAAACCTCCGCAAAATCAATTTCTGTAACGGAAGTTTAAACACACTCAAATTAACCTCCGCAAAAAATACCAGCGTTTACGCATAACCTCTGCAAATAAACTACGGCACACGTATCTGTAGTATTTTATAAAACTGCCGCAAGTGAGTTGCGGAGGTCGAAAACCCCCTCAAAATTTAAATATAACCCCCGCTAAATAGCACATTTATTTTGTAGTGATGCAGCGTCGCATATGATCGAGAACAAGTGGGAAGTTGATGCTTTTTGATATATACTAATAAAGGACCCGTGCGTTCGCACGGGTCACGCAAAGTCAATATAAATATTATATAGTTATGGTTTAAAATGTATATAAAAAATATATAAATTAAGAGAAAGAAATCTTAAATGATGATTATCATATAAATATTAATTTAATTTATCAGATTGTAATTGTTGTCAAGGACATAGATAGAAATTATGTTAAAGAATATATGAGTATATGATGTAGTACACTTCACATAGAGACACGATTATATATCTTCCACGCCCCGCACCCATGGTTTTGTAGGGCGGATGCAAGGTTTTAGAAACAGTGTGTCCATTTATAAAAATATTTGTAACTTATTTCCGTTTATAAAAATAATTTTATCAATAGTTGACCTTTTTTGTAATTATAAAAATATTTGTAACTTTTTCCCGTTTATAAAAATAATTATATCAACAATAGACTTTTTGCAGTTTATAAAAATATTTATAAATTATTCTCGTTTATAAAAATAATTGTATCAATGATAGACTTTTTCCCGTTTATAAAAATATTTATAACTTATTCCCGTTTATAAAAATAATTGTATCAACCGTCAATCGTCGATTTTTTTCCGTTTATAAAAATATTTATAGTTTTTTCTATTTATACAAATACTTGTATCAATAGTTGACTTTAAACCGTTTATAAAAATATTTATAACTTATTACCGTTTATAAAAATAAGTGTACAACACTAAACTTTTTCCTGTTTATAAAATTTTTTGTCACATGATCTCGTTTATATAATTGAATTAATTAATTAATATTTTAAATGTATTTCGTAAAATTAAATATGATTATTATTATTAAATAATAATTAAAATTGTAGTATAAATGTCTAAACTCCATATAAATAAAAGTTTTTTCTTTATGAAATGACGCAAATAACCCACTTTTTAAATTAGTTTCCATTATTAAAAAACGATTCAATCTATAATTATGTTTTCAAAATTTTATTTTTAATTGGTGTAAAACTCTTGAATGCGAAGATTTTGTTCTTGGAAACGTGAGATAATTGGCAGGAAATAAATAAAAGATAGTATAAGGATTATAAGATTCTATAGGTTTTAATAACATAAATAAAAGGTAGTATTTTAGAATCATTGGTATTGACATAAAATATAAAAACATGATATTAGTACCTTGTAGAATGCAAAGTATCTTGTGGATAATAATTAGGATTGAAAAAAAATAAGTTAACTGTGTGGATTTATTTCTAAAATTTTTTTTTAGAGATATTATTATTATTATTATTGTATTTTAATTTTAAAAACATTATTTTTCTAATGCTTTATTTGTTTCGGTTAAGAAAACACATTGAAAGTAAAATAGAGTTCGTTTCAATTTCTTTTTCAATTGAGAAAAGTAAAAGTAGAATGAGAAACGTTTTTGCAGGTTTCCAATCAATTTTCAAAATAAAAATACGGCTACACACGTTTACTTTATGATTGGTTTTGAAGTCAAATTAATTGTAGATTTAATAAATAGTAAGAAATAATTAGAAATAATGACTATTTTGTGTAAATGTTAAATGTAATAATTATTTGAGAAATAATTCACTATATACTGGACGTGGATAAACTTCAATTCATTTTATACTGCAAGTGGTAGAAAATAATATATTAAGAGGATTTTCTAGCATTTTGTAGTTTAATTATTTTAGTTAGATTATTAAGAAATAAAATATTCTACTAATTTAATTTATAATTGAAACTATGAATAATTTATTTATTGAAAAAATCTTACTTTTTACCATAAATTACATTAATTATCTATCAAAAAATTGTCAATTTAATTGAGCTAATTACAAGAGATAGGATCAAATGACACCAAGGTGTCAAAATTTAATTTGACATCAAATCTCAACCGTTAAAAGAATAGATCCAACGGTTATATTAAATTAAATAAAATAATGAAAAAATATATATAGCCTATTTTTTTGCCTAAAAAATAGGTTATTTATATAACCGTTTGATCTATTCTTTTTAATGGTTGAGATTTGGTGTAAAATCAAATTTTGACACTTTGTTGTCATTTGATCCTATCCCAATTACAAATATTTCACTGGTGTAAAACTTAAATAAAAGGTACTATAATGACTATATTATTTTACAACCATCGGTATTGATAGATAATATAAAAAGTAGAATTAGAAACGTTTTTCAGATTAGCAATGAATTTTCAAAATAAAAACTAGTAACAAACCTGTGCGTTCGCACGGTTCTGGTATGGGACGCGCATTTATTTTAAATGTATATTTTTTTAATAGAAAATGTCCGGTACCCTTAAAAAGTAATAATTGAATGAATAGAAAAAAATCTGGAACCCGTGAAAAAATAATAATTGAATGTATAGAAAAATGTCTGGTACCCGTGAAAAATAATAGTTAAATGTTTAGAAAAAGGTCTGGTACCCATAAAAATATTTAGATCAATAAGGCAAGGCTATGGTAATATCTCCAAAAATAAATACTAAAAAATTTAGTAATATAAATAATTATAAAAACAACAAAATTTATTCCGTGTTTGGATTGATACATTAATTTTAAATATATTTAGTTTAGGATATTACAATTTTATATTCTTATTATTTATTACAGATGTTAAAGGTATTGCACTGACAGTGTAAAAAAGTTTTACAGTGTCATCCAATAGAAATAAATCGTTTTGCCATGTCATATAAATTTTTTTAAAATTACAGTCTGACTTGTCCTGATTCATGGTCGTGATTGGTTGACAGTGTAAAACTTTTTTACACTGTCAGTGCATCACCCATTTTCTCTTTATTACAAATCTGAAACATTTTTTTATTTATTAATTATGTACAATTGTATATGATTTTTCTCATAAGAAAATTTGTATTAACTATTTTAATTTTAAAAAAATTATCAAATTCAACCGTCGTATATAAATATTTAACATTTTTATTTTCATATATTTACAATCATATCTAGAACAAAAATTCTTAACATTATAAAGATTATTCTATTTATTAAAAAATTATCAATAATTATATTAATTTAGATTTAGAAATACTATCAATTTGAAATAACTATTATTGAATGATGAATGATGTGTTTCTCACTATCATAAATAAATACTATAAAATAAAATATATATAAAAAAAAGAGATTTGTATATAAAATAAGAAATAGAGAACATAATATTACTGATTATTAATTAGTGTTTAATTTTGTAATAATGATCATTAAGCATCATTTTATTTTGTAATGGATTTAAATATGTAAAATTGCTTCCATTAAATGCATAAAAATTTATGTTGTGCACCTGTACAATGATATTGATAAGGAATATAGATACAAAATAATTATCAGAATATATTATACTCCTATTTGTTATCAACATTATGACAATAGTATTATTTCTCTTTACGTGTATTGATTTATCAATGTGACATAAAAATATTTAAATTAAATAGTATGATTTTTCCCGCATATTTTTAATTTTCAATTAAGTTTGTTTTCATTATTATTCAATTTTATCTCAATGGCTTAATTTTCCTGTTTCATATAATTTGTATATTAAGAAAAAACAATAAAAAATTATTTTTATTATAAAGAGAAAGTCTATTTTAATCATTTTAAATAATTCTTAATTTACATTTAAAATAATATTTAATTTTTAAAAGTTAACTTAATTGTATTTATTACACCAATTGAATTTCATAACAGAAAAAATAATTTAATATTATTTTTAATTTAAGATACAATATTTTTAATAACATAATAATATTGAGAGGTATTAGACTTTTATAACTATAATTCAAAATAAAATTAAAATGTTATAGTATTACTTTTTAATCAAAATATAGTATCGAGAAAAGGAAACATATCTTTCTTGGGAGAGAATGAAAAGAAGATTTAAAAATAAAATATTGATGTGATTATACAAAAAGCAAACTGAGTGACTTGACATGTCATTATTACATACTATTACATATTCATCTTACACTTTTATCCAACAATTTAGTCATATTTTTTATCAGCCAATGTTATTATTATCTATTATTTATAACTAGTTGCAATTATGCAACATTTTTCTTATAATATATAATATTTCTATTAACATAATTTTTATCCACTACGCCAAAAAGCATTTTAGACAGCGCAGCTTAGACAGCGCTTTTGTACAAAAGCGCCGCTATAGGTTAAATAAAAAAAAACACGGAAACTGTATGAAACAAGCGCTGGTATAGGTCGACTTTAGATAGCGCTTCTGAAAGCGCTGCTAAAAGGGTAACATTAGCCAGCGCTTTTTAAGTAAATTAAAAAATAATAATTTGAAAGCGCTGCCTTAGGTTCACCTTAAAAAGCGCTTTTGAAAAGCGCTGCCTTAGTTTAACATTAGAAAGCGCTTACTAAAAAGCGCTGCCCTAGGGTTTATAAAATTGAAATTGAAAATTATATTCTCAGAAACCCTTTCTCGTTCTTTCTTTATTCCAAAACGAAACCTGTTCTTCCAAAACGAAAAAACCCTTTCTCCCAGAACGAAACCCCTTCTCCACAACCAAAAATCTGCTGAGAAAGCATTTTTGTTCTTCATCTTCATCTTCTCCCAAAACGAAAAACCCTTGCAACGGTTCTCCCATTGATTTCGCCGTTTCTTCTCCCAAACGATAAACCCTTCTGAATCTTACGAAATAGCTTTTGAATCCTTGAATAACCCCAAATTCGGACACGGCTTGGCTTGGATTCGTTCTCCCCTCACGTCTTCTTTGGCATTAGAGGTATCTTTGCTTTGAGTATTGTTCTTGTTCTTTTCTGCTTATTGTTATTGTCTCTATTAGAATAGAGTTAAGAAATTGTTTTTGCTTTGTTGTCGTGGATTTGTTGTGGTGTAATCATTGCTTTGTAATCAGAAAATTCAAAAGAAGATTCATAAATAGAACCACTATCTCTTCGCCGTGATTCTCTGTTGGATTTACGGGAAGCTCTTCTCTCCAAAGTGGGAGGTTGAGAATTGTTAAAAAGAGAAATATCGGCTGTAGCAGAAACTGCGGCAGTGCCTGTCAGCGGGTGAACCAAATTGTCTAAATTGTTTAAATTGCAACCAAAGTAGGGATTGTTTAAATTATCGTAAAAGGGACTTGCATGACCAAATTCCTCAACCGAAAACGACAGAGGAAACGAGCTTGATTCATGAGTTTCCAATTGCTGGCACTCTTGTTTGTGAATTTGCCTCCAGTGGATTATTTGACAATTCCCAGAGCTGCAAACCACTTACAGCTCAAATTTCAAGAAATAATAACCTTAACGTCAAACAGAAAATTCGATAAAATAGTTAGTTACCAGTATCTAACAAACTTGCATCTGGAGCAGCGAGTTTTAGCGGGAGCAGAACACCGAGCACAGTCATGATTCGGTTCATTATTCTTAGGAAAATAAAAAACTTGAGGTTGAGGGGGAATTACATCAGCAACAACCATTTTTTGTTCGGCTTTAAAGGCTTATTCAGCGGCCAATTGAGCGAGCAAAGCTATCCTATTTCTCTTCGTGGCAGTCTCACTCCATTTTCCAAGTAAGACGTAAGCCACCAAAGGGAGTACAACCAAGACCAGAAACAGGACAGGAATATCAGATTCACGCGGTTCGAGCATATCCCCACCAGCATACTCATTTCCAGTTTCCTCCCAAAATCACTTATCAGAATGAAATCCCCCTAAAAATCCAAGTAAACTTAAAATGCAGCATAAGCCATAAGCTACCATTCAAACCTGTCATGTTCAGCTACTTAAATTCAACAACAACAACCAACTTATTGCCTTATTTAGATAAATAGCTTAATTAAGTGCTTATAGAATAGAATACATCACATCAACAACTACAAGATGACAACAGTCAAAGATTGTTGTTATCTACAACTTTTCTCATTTGTTACAAGTGTCAATTTTATATCCTTTTGCTTATACATGATATTCTCATTTGTTACATGTTTTGACAGTTCCTAAACTGATTTATTTTGTCAATATTTCCTTTTGTATAACTTTCCGATCCTTTATTCTAGGCTTCTTTTCTTACAGGAGCTCAATAACCCGTGAGAAGTTTGAAGAGCTCTGTGAAGATATTTGGGAAAAATATCCTGTACCATTGAAAGAGTTTCTTGAGCATCCAGGCTTGTTAGCAGATCAAAGTTACAGGTTTGAA